>NW_007250954.1:408505-451781 GCF_000164805.1 Carlito syrichta | reverse complement strand
TGGAAGGATCGCCGGAGGCCAGCAGGTCGAGGCTGCGGTGGCCGGCCACTGCACTCCAGTCTGGGTGACTGAGTGAGACTCCAACTCAAAAACAAACAAACAAACAAACAAACAAAAAATTCATATCTAGGGTGTCAGCACAGTCACTCATAACTATTGTTTCTAGCTATTTTGAACCCTACTAATTAAGAAAATTGCAGTATGCATTTTTCTTTATAATATTGCAATGGTACAGTTGAGTCAGTGATACAATTTTATGACTCAGAACAATTTAGTTCCAAATAACTGAACTGAATATACTTCAGAACACAGTAAATCCTTGTTGATTTATTAAACATAGTGCGCAGTTTACCTTCATTAGGCATACTATTATACTATTTATTTAGTTCATGTATAGCTCCACAAAACCCCTCTTTTTGGTCCATTAAACTGATAAGGATGTGTGCATATAAATAGGTCAAAAAGTACTGCCAAGCTTCAAGCATTTTATACTTTTGGGACACTTGTTGAATACTGGATTAAATAGCAACATGATGAACAACAGACCAAACAAACACTGATCAAATTTAATCCTTTTCCCAATTTAAAGTTGCCTTACAGGAAAAGGCCTGTTGGATGGCAGGACACCCACCTTATAAACTGATCCTTTAAAAAAGAGTAACAGAGCTCAAGGCACAGATTTACTTTTTTACGTTTGTTTTAAGACATATATAAGAACAGAATTATATTTTTAAAGATTGCAAGTTATGAAAGTCTTTTAAATTTTATAACAATCCCAAATAGACTATCATTTGCAGCCATGAACACATAAAATAATCATGTATTAAAGTTGAAATCATATTTCAGTTTGATTTCACATATTATAGACCATACCCTTTGTGAACCTCACTATTCTACAACAAAGACTACTCAGACAAGTGTGGCTCTTAAGGAGATCATCTTTTATCAAGGACAGACATGTCAACAACTATATGTAACACAAGGTAAAATGAAGATCATCTAAGAGTACAGACAATATTGCTGAGAAAACACTCAGCAAGAGGTTTATTCTGCCTCTCAACCTATAACTGTTTTCCATTTTTCAAGTGAATTAATGAGGCATAAAATATGACTGGAAAGATAAGAAAAGGTTCAAGAAATAAATGTGCTAACGAGATGTATAACTAAAATGTGCCTTAGTTAAAAACTTGATAATTGGGAAGAGAAAATTCTAAGTCAATAGGGTATCCCAGTTAATAGGACAGAAAAGGGTAAGGTTCTGAAATGGTGAACTGGAAAGAGGAAAAGATGAAAATAAAATCAGAAAAGTGGGTTTGACAAGACACGATGACAAAAGAAATGCTGAAGTAGATGAAAAGGAAATGTAAGAAAAATTGTGTAGAGTTGGAATCAACAGGTTGCTGAGGCTGAACAGAAAGGAGAGATGAGGGAAAAGAGTGACCCTGAGCTTTCAAACCAGAAGTTGTGACATAATTAATGAATATGAGGAGCAGGTTCAATGCAGGAGATGACGAGTGTCATTGTGGTCTAAGTTTCGCTTGTTAGCTTATACACATTTTCTCCCTTTATTATAGGTGTTTTTACAGCAGAAAGTTATTGCTTACACTGTCTGTTCTGGGTAACAAAAGCACTTCTATGTATTCTTTTCATATTGTGAGCTCTGCTGGACATTCAAATGCCCTAGAGTTAGAGAAAAATTCAAGGGAAATGAGAATGAAGTCTGTTGTGCATTTTAATATGCATATGCTCTCATATGAATAATATCATACAGATTAATTGCCTGTTTGATTAACTTCTTACGGAGATTGTAGAGGAAATTAGACACACACAGCTTGTGTATTGCTCTTCAAGTGAATTTCTAAGTGAGAATTTTTTTTTAAAGGTTTAGAACCATTTTTTAAAGTGATGCTGAGTCTATTTTTATCACAGAAGAGGTTTCGTGAAAATATATAATATGCTGCACACATATAAGTTATACAAATAATTTTGGGGGCTTTCATCTACATTCATATGTGCAATCACATATCTGTTATGATGGGGATCTATTGACATATTGCATTTTGTTTAGTGTATTACCAAAAAGCATCTGTACTTCCTTCAGTATCTTTATTTCTCATTTTTGTCATAGATGTAAAAATAACAGTACATTTTGTTTGTGCAGTACTTCTTCATTTACATTGTATTTTCATAAACACTCTCAGACTTGAGCAAGAAAAAAAGGAGTGATAACTTCAGAATAAAAACCCTGGGGAGTTTTTGTGTTTGTGTGTGTGTCTTTTCATGTGTTTTATTTTTTCCCACCCAGATTTGTTGAGGTATAATTGACAAATAAAAATTGTGCGTGTGTGTGTGTGTGTGTGTGTGTATATATATATATATATATATATATATATATATCATGCAACATAACGTTTTCACATACATGCACATTATAAAATGATTAACAAATTCAAGTGCAGAAGGTTGCCTTGAATATTAAACTTTACTTTTCAGAGGTTTTATTGGCGTACTTTTGGGCATTATTTAAATAATCAAGGCAAGTAGAAATCTATGTTTAGACAATAGAAAATTACATTGATTCAGGCTTTGTAGTTTTTTATTTTACTTTTCCCTATCTTTGAGTGTGCAGTCCCTGGGAATGGGGAAATTTCATATACATTTTAGAGGACTCTTAAATTTGAGAAGAAGTACTTATTTTTAAAAAACTGCACTGGACTGTTGTTAATATGACTATCTACTGAATTAAAAGCAAATTCAAACTGCCTTGGTATTACATAGTAATTAAAAGATCCTCAAGTGCTGGTTTAAGTGAGATTATCTTTATAGTCTATTGATTAATACTGATTAAAGGCAAAACTAGAGGAATCTTCTGAACTAGCAGATGCTACCTCATTATAACATTTATTGCAGTTAGTTATTATTTACACAAAAGTTTAAATTCTAAGTGAATGAAAGCATGCTTTTTGTGGTTAATAATAAATATCTTTAAAGAGGAATATATAACTTTTCATAGTTCATTCTGCTCAATAGCTTTTCTTTGGCTGCTCTGCCAAGAAGGTGTAGCTGGGTTCCTTGATAATAGTCATACCACGATCTGTTTTTGTTTTTTTTTAATTTTAGATAATAGCAAATATTTGAATTTTTAGGGTGAATAATGATTTTACAGTACTTAGTCTCTGCCATCTCTGAAGGGAAGCATTCATTGCTTCATTCTTTATTTCAACAAATATTTATAAAGTTCCTGCTGTATCGTTAGTATTGCTCTAGCTGGGCTAAGACATTTAATTAGCTTATTACATAGCACTTTAAGTACGATTCTCTTATTTTATTCTAAACTTACAGCGTACTGTATTCCCAGTGAATTGTCATGAGTAACATGTGACATTTGTCTTGAACCATTTATGTATGCAATCCTGACTTGTACCCCACAACTTTAAAATGAAATTAAATTAGATTGAAACCCTCACTTTATTTTTTCAGTGTAGTATTCATGGATATTTTCAAAGCTAAACAAGACACTGTGGGGGTTGTTATTAGTGAACATAAGGGTGTGTATGTATAGATAAAGCATATATATATGCACACACACATATACATTTATATATATATATATATATATATATATAGAGAGAGAGAGAGAGAGAGAGAGAGAGAGAGAATATATATATATTCTTCTTTTGTTGTTCCTTAGTTTACAAAGCAAGTCCTTATCCTTGTATTTGACCCTGGACTATATAGACACCTACATGGGTACCATGTAATTTTGAAAAGTAAATATTTACCCTGAAATTTATAAAGTCTGTGCATTCTCTTTCTTTCTTTCATTACTGTGCCATGAAATAGTCAATCATCTATTATTTTATTCGAAAATTGAAAAATACTGAATAATTCAAGAACTTTAAAATTTAAGAACTTCATTTAACAGAAAAGCTGTAGTCCTTGATCTCTATTTTAATAAGCTGCCAGTTATTGCAAGTCATAATAACACAAATACAGGGCCCGGATGAATATCATTCACTCAGTTGTTTCCTTGAATGGCTTTGGGGTATGAAGTAAACTATATTACATCACTGTCCTCATAATGAAATTGTTCTGCTGGATAAACAAGCTCCCCACAGGCCCTACCTGCTGATGGGACTCAGTGAACCAAATATTTAACACTTCAAAGAGGCGCCTCCCTGCCATTCTCTAGTACTGTATCCATCTTTTTCAAAAGAAAATTTGATGCAAAGAAGTACAAAATTGAGATACTGACTCTTAGGTCTATTGCTGGAGCTTAGCTTAGTAACAAAGCCTCAATTCAATTTCTGGGTCCTGTGAGATAATAGAAGTCTCAAATTCCCCAATAAAATCGTGGAAAGATAAATTCTTGTTCTATCTGACCAATTTACACATGGCATTTGGTGAAACCAGTCCGCCCAAGGAAACCACTGAAACAAAGCATGGAGTTAATGCAGTGCGTGTTCATTTGCTGGAAATATTCACTGAAAATATTGACTCATGCAGAAAATGGAAACTTTTTTATTCCAGTGTTCAAAGATAACAGCTTTGCTTTAAAAATATTTCTTCCACCATTCGAATGAGGACACATTTAAGAGAAAAACAACACAGTCCAAGAATAATATTTTGAAAGTTTTCATGTGCTTGGATGTTAGAATGCCAAGTTTGATTGTGTTAAAAGTGTTTGTATTTGTGTGTGTTTATGTGTGTTGTTTTTACCACTATCTTACATAATATAATGTTAATGGCCTTACACTGTCATAGTTTTCTTTTATAGATTGTACTAAAATGGTATCAAAGGCATGTTCTTTATAGTCAGTAGTTTATGTACATCTCTCTCATAATGAAAATACAAAGTCATAAGTGCTTTAATACAATTATAAATAGAGTTCTAAGAAAATATTAACTTTTCCAAGGGAGTCAAAAACAAAGTCTTTCATGAGGCTATGCAAATGATATGCCTTTTAGATTAATTATTAATTCAATGATGAAAATTCCAAGAAATGAGAAAAGGCAGGTTAAGTGTGAGAAGTGAAATGCTAAGGTATAAATGGAAGAGAGTGGTTTGGATAAAGAAAATAATTTGTGGGCCCAGTATAGGCAGTTACGGAAAAAGAGGTGGGGAGGGAAGGTCATTTAGTTATGTGTTCTCATGCCCAGAGCAATCATTACTGATTGGTACAAAGATGGCCGCCTAACCAAGGGTAGCCAATTCCTAGGCAGGCAAATAACCTATATCTTAATTTCATAAATAAAGATGAGCTAGCTCAAATGAAGCCTCCTCTCTGAGTAGAACCAAAAGGCTTAAGGAAGATTTATGGTCAGAGAAACTGATGACCACATGTAGTTCAGAGTTATAAGGAAGGGATAACTACAAATTTGCTAGAGAAAGGTAGTCCTAGAGAGATAAGAGTAAAGACATGCACAGAGAGAATCTTTGGAAAAGTAGAGAAATCAAAGAACCCGTTAAGGAAAAAAAAAAAAAAAAACAGATCAAAGCATGTCCCTCCAACTTAATTCTTGACAGCTTTTTAGGTTCTGAACTCAAATCTTATGCATTCTCATAATAAAACACTTGTTAAATTAAGTTGAGTAGGCTGTGAACTCTGTTACTAAAAAAAAAAAAAAGCCTCATTAAATATTTTCATAATCAGGATCATACTACAACAAGCAGATTTTATTTTCTGCATTTTCCTTTAATATTACATCACGTGTACTGATGTGTGCATTTTCACTCCTTAAGTGCATCATAATGTTATTAGCTATTTTGTCAAATTGCCTCTATAGAGTTTGTGCCAATTTATGTTTTTGTAGTCAGTACCCAAGAGTATGCATTTTATACCATCCTATCTATATGAATTATATTTTTGCATCATTGTATTCCCCTCCATTTAATGCCCATCCTACTCTTTCCATGCCTGCTTATACATCCAATCACCAACAACACCCAAAACCAATGGCCCTGATAAGATTTTCTCCAGTTTATGTATATCTGTACACTTTCTCCTCGATTTCCAAGTATACACGTATGACACTGAAATCTACATATCCATCTGAGTTCCTCTTTGGTAATTTTCAGACTCATCATTTTGTTAATCATTGTAAGCCCTAAATTTAGTGAGTTTTTAATAATGGTGGTTACTGATGGGAGGGAGGCTGCTTATCTATGTATTGTCTTACTCTGCCTTTATTACTTTAACCTGTCAGGTCATAATTGGTGATCTCTTTTTAACATAATTAACTTTTGTTGCTAATGAAAACAAGTTGATATCTATTATGCTTCATTAGTATACACTGATAAACAAAACTTTAAAACTACACAGGAGTAAAAGTACAAAAAAAATCCCATGTTTTCTCTTTTTCTAAGAATTTTCAAATAATTGATACATTAAAATCTAAGGAAAAGTCAAGTGCTAAAAAATTATTTCTATTTCAAGAATAGTGAATTAAAATAAAGTTACCACTCATCAATAGTGGCAGTGCTCATATTATATTCATCATCCATATTATAAATTATGCTATATATTATATTCTTAATATAAGTTCAAGTTAGAGCCTTTTCTTAAATTACAAGATTTATATATGCTTGAAAATGCAAAATATACATCGCTTACTGTTTTAAAATTCACCACAGGAAAACATGCCATATATTTAAATGTTTGTGTGTCTTCATTTATACATGTATACATACACCTACATATTCATGAGATAACATTTCATAACAAATTCAATGGTTTTACTTAGACAGTTACATTGATAATAGAATCATGTGGCAAAACCCTGATGAATGTATTTGCTAACTAGTTTATTCATAATGGCTTTTAGTCCTAGACCTGTCAAATATCTGTAATTAAAAGAAAAGAAAAACAGCTCACAAATGAATAAATCCATACATAACTTTTCTCTTTCAACTCCAAGTTTCTGAGTTTGAAATCCATTGTGTGCCAAGTTCTGCAGTTACCTTTACTCCTATATTTTCCATAGAATTAACTCAAAACCTTTTATACTCCACTCACTTTCTGTTTCTTTCTGGTTGGGGGCAACTCTGAAAGATGGATCAATAAGGGTCCGTTTTCTGTGCCAGCATTTGAGTTCCATGATATATTCACAGATGATTTGAATTATTCTGGAACAAAGGGATCAGTTACTCCCCAGAGTATCTGAGGGATCGACTTCCAGCTTCCTTGCACTTTTGCACAGTTATTCTGATGTGTAAGGATATTAACATTAACAAGTTGGTTGAGTTTGAGATCAGAAGGTACAACTGAGGCCAGTCTGAGGGTGTACCATAGACAAGGATTGCAAAACCTTCTCATCCTCACGAGAAGTTTACAGTTTAAGAACTTTAGTTTTGGTAATTCATGTCCACTAATGGCCTCTAATTAAGGCACAACCTTCAAATAAACTGACAGTATGTGAAGCGTATGCAAGAAGATAATTCTTTAACGGACTGTTTAGTCCTACAGACATTAGAAATTATCTTTAGTCTGGTCACATATAGTAATTATTTATGTTTATTAACATTCACTTACACACACACGTATGTGTGTACATACACACATATATATTCTGCTGTAATTTTGAATGGACTCTTATTAAACCATATTTTCTTTTTTTAAGATTTTATTTTGAAGTTGGGATGTATAATTCAGGACTAGGTATGTAAATGGTCATCATTCAGGTGAAGTCTGGGCTTCCCATTTTCAACAAGCAAAGTAAAGGAGCACAAACAATATTTTTAAAAGATAACTACTAGCAACAGTAGCAATTGAATCTCTGTGAAATCTAGCATATACATGTTCCAAAAGGAGATAAGAAAATACACACATTCAAAACTTGGTTCTATGATATAGATTCTCATTTTATATATAATGAATGCAGTAAAATCCCCATTATAACATTCCTGCCTAGATAATTGATTTGATTATGATGTATATTCAAATTTTGTCTCTGATATATAAGCACAGTTGTACACTCTGTTCTACTTCAGCACTGTAGAATGTCCATAATAAAATTGTTATCTCCCTCCAGGGTTACACATTGCTAAATGGCTATTATGAAATGTACAGGAACAAATACTAAATGAAGTAACAAAATAAAAATATCAACAGCCCAAAATAAAGGCAACATTTTAGGGTCAATCTAACCAATTCAGATTGACTGATTTTTAGAAAAGATAGTTGTTGCATACCTAACATTTACCGATTTATATGATTTCCTAAAGAATACTACATGGAAGTTCATTTCTAATTGAAGAGTTTTGCTTTCCAGACACGTATTAATTTGTGGTTATTTAAAATTCTCTGAATAATTAAAAAATATACAGCTTGGACTCATTAAGTACATTCTAAACAATAGGTAGAAACAGGAATTTTACAACAAAGAAGATTAATAAAACCAAAAGCTGTTTTTTTCTAAAGAACAATGAAATTGATAATACTGTAGTATGGCTAACTAATAAACAGAGTTTGATAAAAACTATGGTGCAATAATAATCTAGACTGTTTTTATTTTATAAACAGTTGCATGTAGAGGAATTGAGAACCCAGGTCCATTTTTTCAATGTTTAGCTCAATGTTACATTGCTTAAATAGTAAAAGTACATTTATATCCCAAAACTGTAAAATGTATATTTTACATAATATGTATTATATTAACTATATTCACAATCTTTTAGGAGTCTATTATAAAGTATCTGCTGGACCCAAAACAAAAACATTTTACATCTTTTCTTGTCACTTCCCCCCTTCCACTTCTGAAAGTGCTTACTTAGAGATGGAACTTGGCAAATTTCCCTCAGTGCTTCACTACCGAAAGGGTACATTACTTATGGTAAATTCAGGTGCACAAAAATGTCAACACATATTCCAGAGACTTTGAGGGGGGATGTGCCCTCTCAGAAATTCATTTTAAAAAATTCTGATTTCTCCCTCCATTAAAATCATTGTAAGCTTAAGAAAAAAAGACATGTTCTTGAATATAGAACTTTGGGGCCAATTTGTGCTGAGAGTATCAACACAAAATAGTATAATATACTGTAAGTCCTAATATACCATGAGCAACTATAAAAAGGAAATTTTATCATCTGCATGAACGTGTGAAAAGAAAAAATAAATATAGTGCATGTGCGTGTATGTCTAAAGTAAACTTAACACATATGTTAATTGATTAAAAGATTTTTTAAAGCTGAGCAGCATATGTTTCTACTTCTCCCTAAGAACTAAGATATATCTGAATATTTTAAATTTAGAGATATCTAACTTTTATAAGAAAGAGTACATTGTCTGTCTAACCTTGTAGAGAGAGAGAGAGAGAGAGAGAGAGAGAGAGAGAGAGAGAGAGAGAGAATATGTAGAATTAGTTTCGGATTATAAATAAAAAGGGATTAATTAATACTGGTGAGACAATTCTAGGGTAGTTTTTAATATAAACCAAGTACTTACTCCCCTTGACTATGTATTATCCATTCCTTTTCCAAGTGCCTTTTCTATTCGAAGCTTAATAGGGATGGTTCAATATGATAAGAAGACTTAATGCCTTCTTACTTCAGGAGAAACCACAAACTTGACTTATCCTTGTAACATAAGCTTATGATTGGACTAGGGATTATTTTATTTCAGTTCTGTACTTTGCACAGCATGCCTGGATATACTGAAGGACAGGTCGAGTCAAAGCATGCAAATATTTTTAAAATAATCAAGCTTTGTATTCTCGATTTTTCCATTACCATAAGAGACCATTTTCCGTGTCTTTACTAAAAAGTACATTAAATACAACTGTGACACAAACATTTCTGCTTCAGCCTCTTCAGGCTAACCGAATATTAACTTATTTGCTACTGCTGTTTTCCCAGTTTATGTTTACAGAAACTATTTCACCTGGGGGAAAATAATACGCTAAGATCATTAGTAACAAATGCCCAATAATCAATTCTTCATTCCTTCTTAATATTATTGTTTTCTTTCCACATCCATAAAGAATAAAACATAATGTCTGCTCTCAATGAATGTACTCTCTAATAGGAAGAACAAACATATAAATGACTATAATATAGTACAGTTTGATTCTAGTGGTGATATGAACAAATAATATGGGACCACTGATAACAGAGGAAAGGACAGAGACTTTTAATCATGCCTTATGCATTTAACCATCTAGTAGGAAAAAAAAATCTCTGAATTGATGCTATTTAATTGCTCATCACCAAAGGGTTATATTTATAGCCATTCAATCTTTTGGTAACTGACATTTGATTCACTTTAACGTAAGTCTTTGAGTGTGCATGGGTATTGTGGGAAAATAGTTAATATTTTATTTCTGACTGCTCTATTGAACCTATAGGATCTTGAATTCTGAAACAGATATCTTTATAGTTAAAATATTAATGAATGGAGAAGAAACATGGATTGTTTTCCAGAAACTTATGCAGATAGAAAATTTTTTTACCACTAATAATCAGCTATAAGGAATGACCACTATTCTTACTTTTTGCCTACTAGTAACTTAAAGGATGTCACTTAATATAGTAGAGATTGGGATAAAAATGGCACATTCATATACTGAAGAGATAATTACCTATTTACTTATATTTTCATAAAATAAATTTATCCTTTCACCTTCAGCGAATATTTAACAAATGCTTATTAGAACAATGAACTAATATGTATTGAGAACCTATACTGTGCCAAGCACTATGCTAACAGCTGTATCTGAATAATTTCATTTATTCCTCAAAAATTCTATAATGTATATATTATTATTATTATGTCTATCTTACATTTGTCCCCCAAAACTGCAATTAATATATGTCAGAACCAGGACAAAAATCCAAACTGTCTGATACACTGTAACCCAGTGTGTCAGTCAATACAATTAGCATGGCATACATAGTGGTAAGCAAAACAGACATGGTAGCAATCCTAACAGATATATCTGGTTGTGAAGAGAGAGATTTAAATAAATAAGCTATCAAATATACATGTAATAATATTATACATTGAAAAAATGGCGCCAAAGAAAGGAAACGTATTTTGCAAGAAAAGAATAGCTTCTTCAGGCCAGGCATGGTCACTCGTACCTACAACCCCAGCACTTTGAGAGGCTGTGGTGGGAGGACTGTTTTAGCACAGAAGTTCCAAGAACAGCCTGGGCAACGTAATAAGACCTCGTCTCTACAAAAAATAAAAAAAAATAAATTAGCTGGGCATGGTGGTACACACCTGTAGTCCCAGCTACTCAGAAGGCTGAGACAGAAGGATAAGATTGCCTAAGCCCAGGAGGTTAAGGAGGTAGTGAGCCATGATCATGCCACTGCACTTCAGCCTGGGCAACACAGTGAGATCCTGACTTTAAAAAAAAATTTAAAAAAAGAATAGCTACTTTAAGAGTGGCATCATCCAGGAAAGCCTCTCTGAAAATCGAACTTTAAAATTGACCCCTAAGTGTAAGACGTAGCAAGTGTGATAAGAAGAACATTCCAAACAGATGAACAGCATGTACAATAGAGTTTGCCTGCTGTGCTGGCTGAAAGGTAATGACTGGTTAGTGAGGTGGGCGGTATGTAGATCATATTTTAATATGTTGATTTTATTCTAAGTGCAATGGAAGCCATTTCAATGAAGTAAAAGAAAGGAAACTTAAAGAAGGAGTAGAAGAGCAAAACCAAAGGTAGGGGAAAAAGAGAAAGGTACGACTAGGGTATAAAGTTGAGCGACAAGATGGATATTTGGACCATTTTCTGAGTTGAGGAGGTCTGGAAGAAGAACATCTCCAAGGTAGATTTAGAATTTAGCCTAGTATATGGAATTGGTCCCAACTTTTCTGAAAAGTTAGATAAAATCATTTACAAAGAGCCTGAAGGTTGGGTTTTTTGGGGGGGGGCTGTTTTTTGTTTTTTGGTTTTTTTGAGTTGGAGTCTTACTCTGTTGCCCAGGCTGGAGTGCAGTGGCATGCTCATGGACATCAGAGCCTCGACCTGCTGGGCTCTGGTAATCCTTCTGCCTCAGTCTTCCAAGTAGTTGGAACTACAAGCACACGCCACTACACCCGGTTAATTTTTTGATTTATTGTAGAGATGAGGTCTCATTAAGTTGCCCAGGCTGGTCTCAAACCCCTGGACTCACGCAATCTTCTCATCTCCACCTCCCAAAGTGCTGGGATTACAGGCTTAAACAACCGGACCCAGTCTTAAAGGGTTATTTTTGCCCTACAATTCATCTTCAACAAATAAAATAAATAAATCAAACATTGAATGTGTTATCTGTATTTAGATGGTTGCAGTTAAAAAATCAAAGCAATCTGAAAGGCAGTGATGGGGAATGGTGGAGTGACGTGTCTTTTAGCCATTAAAACTTTATCTAGGAAGACTCATTTCAAGTGGGAAAAAAATTTAGAATATTTTAATAATTAATGGTTTAACTAAAAATAGCAATTTAAAATTTCCTTTTCTTATTTTCTTGAACATAACATCTGTAAAATCAATGAAATAGAAAAAAAGATTATTGCATTTCTTCAGTTAGTTATTACATTACAGATAATATATATTATATGTATTTATTATATATTTTACTATTTATATAGGCTTATTACAACTCCAAAAAGTAGCTATATAAAAGGAGTTAGAACAGAACTTATAATACCAAAAATCAATCAATCAAACTAGGGTGATAGGGTATTATGAGTTGACTTGTTTTCATCTTAGTAAAATACTTTAATACTGTGATTACACATACACATATCACATATATCCTCTTTCATTATATTCACTTTTGAGTAAGCACTAGCCATTTAATTCACCCTCATCTATACCACTAATGTCTACTCAATTAAGGTTTTATCCTTGTTTAGCTTTTGAATTTTTTATCAGTTTTAACCATTTGCTTGTAATCTATCTGTGTTCTATAACATTTGATAAAATAAATGACCCACAACATTTAAATCCCAATCAGAATGAATGGGGACAAAGAGGTGGAAAATAAGGAAAGTAATTATAATAATTATAACTGTATCAAAGCAATAGGATCTGTCTCAAGTGTTATATTTTGTAGAACAATTCAAGAAAATGCTGGACAAATAAATTTCATGAGCAGATGAAAGCTATGAATTCCAGACTTCTGGTAGTTCCAATAGTTCTAGAATTTAAAATAATAATAATAATAGTGTGTGTTTATGGTAAGCTACATAAGCTTGCCACCTTTATGTGGTCCAGTAAGTGTTTTAAAACAGAACAAAAGAAAGCAGGAATATAACTGCCATGTATTGTCATCATATAAGCAAAATGACATGGTAACAGCAAAAGTGAATACAAAAACAATTTCAGTATAAAATCACAGGCTTAATCTTAGAAAATCACTATCCTCCTCTTTGACTTAAATTGTCAATAATCAAATTTTTTAAATACCTATTTCTATCCAGAACCAGTGGCTGTCAGAATTCTGCAGAGTATTTGGCAACTACTGCATGGATTTCTCCAGGGATTCTTTTGACACAGTGATAATCGACCATATTAGTTTATACTTCTTGGGAGTATACTATATGCAAGCATTATGCAAAGTATTCATATTCACAATTTCATTTACTCATCAAAACAATCATCAAAATGGATAGGTTAATTATATATTCTCCATTTTCCCTATGAGGAAACTAGGTTTCAAGGGTCACTACTTTCAAGAAAGTAGAAGACCACAGATCTGTCTGATTAAAAAATGTAGACAGAGTGAGACTCCAACTCAAAAAAAAAAAAGTATACTCTTCACCGACAGCTTGTGACTTTTTAAAAAATGTAATATAAATGTATTTCATATGGAAATAGAGAACATTAGTCAATATCTCCTTTATCTTTCATTTATTCTAGTTTTTGTATACTGTATACAATGATGATATGCTTTTACCTTAACATCTCTGATTGTTTTGGGTTTGCTATGATCTGGGCTTCTTTTTTCATTAAAAAAAGTAAGAAAACAATTTTTCAAAACGGAATATTTCACAATCAGAATCATTATTAATTTTTTTAATACTTGCATTCAATTTTAATAATAGCTTACTTAAAAACATGTATCTTACTTCAGCACTTATCAATATTTTACTAGTCCTTTCATTAAAATTCCTCCAATGGAAAATAAAACAAGGAACATGACCAATGACACCATAGGCATATTCTATTTCATAAGATGCTCTACCCTTAATTTACTTTTTATTTCCCATGACAGTATAGGCAACCTTAAATATTTGACTCTACTTTTGATATATAGAGCATAAGAGAATTTTAAGGAGTAGTACAATTTTGACATTTTATTTCCTAATTGTAAGCTTATCCAGCATTAATTACATTTAAAAATCATGATTAATTGTATCTATTTTATTCATATTCATTTAAGCTACAGAGAACAGTATTTAAGAATTTTGAATTCTGTTAAAATCCGAGCCCAAATGAATACATACTAAACATATAAATGTAGAATTAGTATCCAAGTTACTTATATCAGTGGCTTAAATAATTATAACATAATATTATATACTGTTTCTGTTTTGAATATGAAGTCTGGTTGTAGAGATTCTTAATGCACTTTTTAACTTAAACTAACTTTTTTCATGCAAAATTCATTATTCAGTATGAGAAAATAGAAGTAATTTGAAAAATTTAGCTCAAAAAGTATGGTACCTTTAGAGAAAAAAAATTTCAAACATAATTCACTATTGTGAAGTGGATTTAAGCTGTATTTTTTGCTAGAATAGAAAAGCCTTACACAATAAATCCCTTGAAGAGCTGCCAAATTAGGGTCATAGAAGTCTGGGCCTAGAGATGATAGCAAAGGAAATCCAATTTGAGTCTGACAAAGAGAAGCTAAGGTCTGTTATGTGTACACTTTATGAGGTGGGGGTAAGGGAGGGGAGAAACAAATTATTTGATATTTACCAAGAGTATACTGCCAATGGTATTATTATTATGTCAAGTAACTCTTCATTTTGCATCTTTGCATTTGCTATGCACCATCAAAGACCTTAAAAGACATCATTTGTACCATGACCAGCAAACTTAGTTGAATAAAAATATACCACTTGCAAACTTGGCATCCACTTATAGTATATCTTATAATAGGAAAAAAACCCAAAAAGCATCTGGAGTTATGCCAATATGCGTTTATTGTTGCTTCTTAATATAGCCCATAAATGTTAATAGTGTCTCTGTAGGGGAATGTTATTACAATTAGAGCACTTAATTGGAAACAGGGTGCACAGATTTAGGAACAACTTAATTTCTTTAAAAAACAACTTCAGCTTTATTATATTTATTATATTTGAGTACATAAGTCAAGTAAATCTTGCAGTGATCTATGATTAGCAAAAATCCAATACCTGGGGGCTAGACTAGGCCCATCTTATGTGAGCCAGCTGAACAATGTTGTATAAAATGAATGAAAACTTCAAGGATATTATTGCAATATCAAACTAAAACACCACACAGAGGAACTTGAAAATAACATAATTTCAATTCTTGGGGTACTTAACGTTCTTTTTTTTCCTGAAGTGAAAATTAGTTTAAATTGTCCTTCTTTACCTCATAGCACTTATTGCTATTCACTATACTTTATTTTTTGATACATTACAATTGGACATATTTATGGAGACATGGAAAACTGTGTTACATGCATATTTTTAAATTGAAGACATGGTACAAATAAAAATTTTCCTAGGACAATTATATGCAGGTTTTCTGTCACCTGCTGTAAGTCATGTGCACTTAGTATTACTAAAAGAGAATCGTTTTTTCCTAATTTTGTTCTTCTGTGCAAAGTGCTAATACTGAAAACTGATACAGGACACAAGATCTATTCCAAACTTGACCCTCAAATGATCTGGGAAAACCCCAGTTGAAGGACTGAATTTAAATGCCGGGTATAATAAAGGCTTTCACAGTGTTGTCAAAGGAATTTCTGTTCTATTAAAACAACTGAAGGATACATTGCTTTCTGGAAATATTTCTGTCCTTTTCCATCACCATTGAGAATATGACTCTCAAAACAAATTCCCCTGGGACTAATTTTTCTTATAAAAATTACAGCCAGAGAAGTTAGAGCAACATGTTATTGTAAAATAAGCCATGAAGTTCTCTGTAAAGGAAGAGTAAGTCAGCATTCTAGCAATGAAAACTTGGCAGCAAAAAACATATCCCCTAAGGAATTGTGTGAGAAATTTTGATGGGATTAAAACATGCTGCATGACATATGGTATATATTTTTAACACATATAATAGGAGAAATAAATTGGAGGAAGCATCTGAGCATTAATCCCCTAACTCCCACATTTCGTCCCATCCGTTAGGGATTTATCTTTTTCAGTTTGTCATGGTATTGTAAGCATGAAAGGATCTTTCCTACCTTCTGGAATTCAACTTTAGAAAGGGAGATAAAATATCACTATTATTTATCTGCATCATTTAAGATGTTGCTTTTGTACAAAACAAAGAGATGTAAATAGATAAATGCAACAACTTCAATGTACAGGATGTTAAACCAAAAATGGTTTCACTAATATATATTTTTATCAGTGCTAATATCTTTCCATGCATTCAAATGCTGTACTGCATCAGGGAAGAGTTTTTCCATAAAAAATCACTTCTGGATACACTGGTGTAACAATATAATTAGATAAATTATAAAAAGTTTGAAAAACATACTATATTTGCTTTTCTAAAAGGGGGACAATGAAAAATAAAATGAATGCATTCTGCTCTGTTTTTTTCTAGGTATTCTTTGAGCTGTTCATATTTTATGTTGAAAAATGTAACTCCTCTGAGTTATTAATTCCATATTTCATTAAATTAATAACTAATGCTAGTCGGTGTTAAGGAAACAGGATAATTCTCCCATATTTATCATTATGAATAAAAATACGCCATATAGAAACATATAGCATATTCACATTAAATGTGTGGACATCAAGTCACTCAGCCTCTCTAAGGTCTCCTCAATGCAAAATGGGAATTTTAAAAGTACTCACCTTATACAATTGTTTTAAGGATTAAATGAGGTCAGCCAAGAACATACTTATCATAATTGTCAGTATATTTTGTTACCAATAAATGTTAACTATTATCATCATTATCACCACAACCATCCTCATTTATTTGTATAAATAAGCCCCTGTATAACTGAGCATGATCTGAGAGGCTACTTTTGGATAAATGTGATGAGCACACTGAAATATGTGTAATTAAAACATCAGACCACTTACAGTAGCTCTACAAGGTAGGCAGCATTTTCATTTTTACAGTTGAAAAAACTGTAGACACAAGAATGGATGAGTTGGACAGAATGTAATGAAATCAATAATTGACATAGTTTTCTTTCTGATGCTAAGTTCTGCATTTTGAGGCTATATCTTGCCTTTTATATCCCCTGCTAGGAAGTTCAAGATACTATTTAGAGAAATAGTCACAATAAAACTATTGTCCCTTTTAGCTGATTTATTTGTGTTATTTGTGTTTCTGATATTATTGTTGCTTATTTAATCTTTTTTGGTTTTATTGTGAGCAGCCAGAAATCCTTTGTGAAAAGGGAAGAGAATAAATTCATTAATCAAACAGTATATTTTTCAGGCAGATTTTTCTGGTCTGTGTACTAAAATGGAAGAAGTTTTTTAAAAAGAGTAGAGGTCATGAAAATAGGAATTTATTCAATAAACTTTGTAGTATTAATATTGGAGAAGGAAGGATGGAAGTCTTATGAGATCCTTCAAAGGCCATGAAACGATTCCAGGGAGGGACGATTCAGCTAGGTGATTAAATGGGTCAAGAAAAAGGAGTAGAAAACATTCAAAATAATTGTACTTCCCCTAAGTAACAAGAAAAATATAGAAATCTGTTCCAAACTAAAAATATTGGAACCTGAAGAAAATAGTTTTAGAAGAACAAACATAATGAATGATATTTGACACATCCACACACACATACACTCTTAGTTATTGAAAAATCCAAAGGTCAACTTCACTTCTTGAGAAAAGCAGTGTTCTAACAATAAAAACATCTCCAATAATGCTTTTTATCTAATGACACAATCTCAGAGGACATCAGCTTCTTGTTTTTAAGAAAAACTCAGATTAATTTTAAGAAATAAAATTAAAGAAGAATGTGAACTAATAATGTGAATACTTTTATTATTCTCCATGTGAGAATAAAAAAATGAAAAGCAGCAAAGTCTGACGTATCAACAGATACACTTTTATTTTTAAGAACAATTCCTAGTTTCAGACTTTTTCCTCAGACATGATATTTGAGATTAAAATATCAATTGTATCTTTTGTGGTTTCACAACAGCATAATCTCTTGACTCCTGTCACTGTTGGGCTGCCAACATTAATTTTATATTTATTTCAAGGTGACTTTGGAATATTTCATCTGTCTTGTATATGAGTATTCTGCTTCCATTCAAGTAGTCTGACTTGTTTAGTCTCATTATACTAGTAGTTCACTGTATGAATGCATACACCTTGAAGTGGAACATGTCTTTTTCCCATGAATATAATCTTCAACCCTTCTATAATTTTAAAATACTTAAAAATAACTGTTTCTCTACCTCTCCTTTCTCTTCATTTGTGTCTCTCTCCCTCCCTCCTCTTCGAACACGTATATACACAATTGCATGTATATACATGCACAGAAACATTTATACTTGTATATTTCATTTTGCACCCTATATAATTTTTAATACAAGATGCCTCTTAGTAAAATATCATAACCATAAATATAAGTTATAAACATAAATTTTCGGATGAAAAGATTAAATTTTGAAGGATGGTGGCATTTGTTCTATTTTCTCCTTGTTTACTGAGAGAGGACCCCTGTATCTTTTCCCAGGAAACATATCTAATAAAAAAGCTACCCTTTGTTCAGATTCATTTTAAATTTTTGTTTTTTCAGTTATTGAATTTCTTTTCTTACGGTAGCTCTGTGCTCACGGTGAACTCTAGATAAATACACATAGATCTATCTCTCCACTTCTAACCTTTTATATCCAGTCTATGCTCGATATTTTCCCATTGTAGATGAGATTTTCTCAACCTTCCTACCAACCTACTTATTCTTGCCCACTAAATAACAAGCTTGATTGCTTTATGTCTAAAATAATCTCTGAATGTGATTTTCAATGATATCATAGATTCAGTAGCTTCTATTCACCTACTGACCTTTCTTCTAAATGCCTGTTATTTTTTCAGTTCTTCTAAGGCATTTACCCCCTTAAATCTATAGTTTTATCTTTAATCCCTGATAAAGGTTCTAGTTGCTCTCATCTAATTTTTCTTTTTTTTTTTAAATTGTGGGGTGCAATTAAGGGTTAGGTATACAAATATTCATTGTGCTGTTACCCTTGTTGATGAGGTATGCCCCACCTTCCCCAGGCAGATATCAAGATATCGACTACCATTAATCCCACCTCCTTGCTCTCCTCCCCCCCATAGTTTCCTGCTACTGTCAATTCTTTTCTTATAGTATTATGGTAGTTGTTTAAGGTCCACTTATGAGTGAAAACATGAATTTTCTAATCATTTCTTTCTTAGTCTCCTGACAGGGTACACCTACTATAATTAATATAAAATAATGCACCTCAAATTTCCAATTTTATCAAACACTTTAATCACTGAATACCTTAGATATTAAAGCCTTTGAGCATTAGGATCAGTGCTCTCAGTTTTCTCATGTATAAAATGGAAATAATAATCACATCAACCTAATGAGGTTGTGGTGCCAATTAAATGAAGAGTTTGTGTAATATGCTTTGATTGATTCCTGCCACACAGTAAGAAATATATATGTTATTACTATCATCATGATTATTATTAATTATTTCAGGCCTCCTAAAGAGTTTATATAGACTACTTTCTTTTTATTGTCATTCTTTTACACTATTTTGATTTAAATTGTTTACTGTATTTGCTATGTAATGTTCAACTCTTCCTACTCTGCATGTTTCTTTTACTATTGCATTACTTTATACTATTTTTAATCTGTTTAAATTACTACTCATTTAAGAATACAATGCCTCAAAAATTATTAAAAGCTCACTACTTCATCATCTAACAGGAATGATTTCCCTCTTATCTATCAGTTCATATAATTTGCACTTTTCTATAGTTCTTCTTGAGCTTATCCACTTACATAAACATTAGGTAATTAATAAATAACTTAGACATGTATTCAGAGAGGAAAATTCTCTCAGATGATGGATAACAATGGACATTATTTTTTTAACTATTTAAGTCACAATTTTAGCATTGGAAAATACATTTTATTTCTTGTGATTATAGTATGTTTTAACTTTAAATGTTATAGGACATGAGAAAATATTTACCCTATCAATAAGAAATAACAATGTTCCCAAAGTAAGAGTTTGCAAAATTATGTATAAAAGAGAGAGTGGTTATAAAGAGATAATAAATATTTTAAATGAAGTAAATTTCTTCTTGGTACATAAAGAATTTAGTATATTCTATCTATCAAAAAACACTGGATTTGTGTACTGAAATCTTAGGATTTAAATAAAAACATTCATGTACACAAAAACAAGTCATGAAAGATTCACTATGGTAGTGAACAATTTAAAAACGATGTAAGATTTTTTAATGGATAAACTTGTGTACAACTAGATGAAATTACAGTGTCTGAAGTAGTTGAAATTTATTAAATGAAAACTGAAGAACCAAAACAACAAAAAATGAAAAGAAAAGAGGCATTTGTTTGGGTGACAGAAAAAAAGACAAGCAAGAGCAACAACTGCTTTGTAATTTTGTTTTAATTCCCCTAAATAATTAGTACACTTGCATGCTCTTTAGAAAAAAAAATTCAACCAGTAATACTTTTTAAAAAATTTTCCTCTATGCTCTGACTACTGGGAAACTAAGAGAAAAATATGGTGCTCAACTACAGAAACCGCATTAGCTTTCCTACATACTATTTGTGCTTTTATCTTTTCCCTATAACCCTGATTTTCCACTTTAACCACCATATTATTTACTCGTTGGTTAACAAAATCCACTCCTAAATATTTCCAGAGTCACCAAACTTCTACTTGACTTGTTCTATTCCCACCTTGTCTCTCTCATCTCATCTTCTAGCATTTTCTCCAAACTCATATCACTCCTTGCAACTCCTTAACCACAAAACATGCTTTCAGTTCACGCTTTTACATTTTCTAGGTCCTGCCTATAATCCTCTTTTCTCCATATGGCTACAGGGCTTGCCTTTAACTTCCTTTAAATTTTCTCAAATGTCAATCTATCTGAAGGGTCATTTTTGACATCCTATAATATAGCATGTAATCTATATCTATGTAGCAATATATGGGAATAGATAGATAGATAGATAGATAGATAGATAGATAGATAGATAGATAGATAGATAGATATACATACATGTATAATGTAAATGTAACTGTTCCACCCCTACATTCAGTCTACTCTTATTCTCCATGTTTTACTTTCTTTTCACGTACATCTCACGACCTGAACTATAATCTCCAGTATAATTAGGACTTTATATTCTGTTTGTTATGCTCTACTCTATTAGCAATACCAAGAACAGTACTTTGAACACAAAAGACTCTCACCAAATATTTGTTGAATTTAAGAATAACTAAATGAATACAAGATCCAAAATCTAGACAATAGGTTATAAATATTGATGGATTTTTGTGGATGAAACAATACACGTTCAATACTAGCAATTTTTATATTGCTGTGCCTTTCAAGATACCAGTTAACATCAACCTAATTGCAAAACAAAGGTTATAAAGTGCAATTTAACTTTCTCTCCTTCTCATCTCAGCTTAATTTAAATTACTTCCCAATATTACTTTCCTGAACTTTAAATCATTCCAGAAAAGAAATCATTCAAAATAAATGTTTCTTGGTTTTAAAACAGCATGGTTGTTAGAAAAAAATATGCATTACTCACAAGTGAGATGGGATTGAAGTGGCTCAAATCAAGCCAAACGCCAGGTAAAACAAAGTGATTCTCATTAAAAGGCTTGTTTTGTCTGACGGAGGATTTTGGAGTCCTAAGATTCTATAATAACATTATCAGTTATAGGGGATTAAGCAAACAAGAGCCAATTAAACTGCTGGACAACAGCCAAGGTACCATTGCCGACACAAACAGTTTATATGAAAGTATCGAAGAAAGCTCCTGGTTTCAGCTGAACATCCTTCTTTTTCCTTGCGGAAATATTCTTATTTATAATGATACAATGAAGATAAATAAACCTTACTATCTTAGATACCATGAAGCAAAAGCAATGAGAGAACATACTTAAGAAGAGACCTGAAGGGAAGAGGAAACGGCCTCTTGTTATTTCTGAAGCAATCATTCTCTACTTGGATTTCAAATGCTAAAAGGGAATGAGAAGCGTTAAAAGACTAGCATTCTCAGCACTCAGCAAACTGGTCATCTGAAATCTTCACCAGTCATACTTTAATGTTTGAAGGTTTTCTACATTTTTCTAAAAGGTGGGAAGCAAAGATTAATGCCTATTTAATCACTCAAGTTCATTAACGTGGTTATCACCAGGATGCTCATCAAATATCTCTATTTAACTAAACTTTTTGTTGTTGTTATTTCTGTTTCTTAACTGTGCGCGCGCGCGCGCGCGCGCGCGTGTGTGTGTGTGTGTGTGTGTGTGTGTGTGTGTGTGTGTGTGTCTTGGTTATTCCCTTTAGGGCATTTTTTTCTCCAGTGAATTGAAGAACAATGAAAGAAGAATGTGCTATTGCCAGTAAAAAAGATATAGATTGAAGTACACTGAAGACAGAATAAGCAGTTCTTATATATAACTGAGTCTACATATCTAAGTTATGTAAGGTTGTACATATTTTCCTAAATTATTATATAAAAATCATGTTAACACTTCAGGTAAAGATATATTCTAAATGATGTGTAAAATTTCCCACATAACATTTTACATTACCAATTAGAAAAATATTTTGATACATAAATTGAGTAACAAATGGGAATTATTTATCTTTAGTTTTTATGCCTTTTCTTTATTTCACTGTTTTGGTAATTGGTACCTTAAGTTATACATATTTTTCAAAAATATAACTTGGCATTTATGGGGATATTAGGCCATTGAGGCTTTCTAATTATAACTAAAATGTTCTCATAATCCTATAAGATTTTGACTTGTTCTCCACTCTTTTTATACTCTAAAATCCATTTTCCCTCTTGTAATCTATAATTGCTATAAGAAATACATATTTTGATCATTGTTCTGAATACAGAATGTAAGACAGATTCACATATTGCTTAATAATTGGAAAAAGGTTAAATAACTGAGACTGATGTAAAAAAATTAAAATAAGGTAACAGAGTGCTGTCAGCGTTAATGAGATGTAAACGAGATACTGTAATGGGTTATTGCATTTCTGGGTCACAACATCCTCTCTATAATAATTTAAGAATATTAATCAGGCAAAAACTTTACAATGAACTCAGTTTGATGTCAAAATATCCATGAAAATTCTTCTTCCTCCTGTTTCTTGTTCATTATTCCCAGATTACTAATACAACAAAAATAATTCTAGCTCAGCACACAATTTTATTCCCAGACAGAATAAATTCTTAGATTCCATATTTTTCTCTAATCCCTTTAGTTTAATTACTTTTTGTGAGCAGGCCATACAATAAGGTATAAACTGTAAAAGATATGAAAGTGTATAAATTGAAAAGTGAATCTTTGTCTCATTCCAATCTCAGCCAACTAGTCCAGCTCCCCAGAAGCAACCTCTTAGCCAAATCCTGATATAAACAGGCCAGAGATAGTATATGACTATCAGTGTGAGCATATGTGTGTTTGTGTGTGCACATGCATACATGTGCATGTTAAGCTCCCAAAGAAACAGCATACTATACCCATTGTTTTGAATCCTCTATTCATCACATAACAATATATTTTCAAGTTTCTTCCATACAAATAAGTATAGAACAGCTCTTTCTTGTGTGGATGAACAAGAGCTTTCTTGACTTGTCCTCTATTGACGCACATGTAAGTAATACTCAACCCTATCCAATTCACACAGCAATGACTGTATCATACACATAACATATGGCATAAGTGAGTATATCTGCAAGATAAATTCAATAATTGGTGAAAGAGTAGATATTATTTTGATCTTGATAGATATTGCTAAATTGCTGTCCATATAGGTCCTAATAATTAAACTACCATCAGCAATGTATGAGCATGTGATTCTTAAAATGGCACCCTTGCCATTTTTAAATTTGTTAACTTGGTGGGTGCAATTTTAATGTTTGCTTATATTCCTTTTATTATAAGAGGTTTAACATATTTTCATATATTTCAATGCCAATTGAATTTCCTTTCCTATGAATTATTTTTATCACATGGGCATTTTTTTTGAGTTGGAGTCTCACTCTGTCACCCAGACTCGAGTGCATTGGCACTCTCCTGGCCACCACAGCCTCGACCAGGTTGCTGGGCTCCAGTGATCCTTCTGCTTCAGCCTTCCAAGTAGCTGGAAGTACAGGTGCGCGCTATCATGCCCGGCTAATTTTTGATTTATTGTAGAGACAAGGTCTCGTCAAGTTGCCCGGGTGGGTCTCGAACCCGCGGACTCAGGCAATCCACTCGCCTCTACCTCCCAAAGTGCTGGAATTAAGGCTGAGCCACTGAGCCTGGCCACATGGGCATTTTTGTATTGAGTTGTTGATCTTTCACTTAACGATTTATTAGAGTTTTTATATGCTTTTTATATTATCTTGTCTGTGATATGAGTGGCATGAAACTTTCTATTTTTTTGTTTGCTTTTTTCTTTTGCTAATATAGCACAATTTTGAGGCATCCAGAATTGTGTCAATTCTTCAGACCCTTCTCAGCTTCTTCTATCTCTTTGCACAAAGTTACCTACAATATAAAAGTACCATCCCCAGGTTGGAGAGAAAGTGTCAAGAACTCTAGTGTGCACAAATGCCACACCAACACACATCCATCTTTACTTCTACTAATTTTAATCTCTTCATGTCATTGCCACCAAATTGTTTTCTCTTCCATGATGTCTGAATTAGATTCCAAAGAGAACATTTAAAATAACTTCACTTAATCATAGAAAGGATATTTATTTTATCTCCTTGTAAAGAGTGTGGTTGTTAACAAGCTTATTTTTTGCCAACTATTGACTCTGTTTTGTATTTTTTTCTCTGGTTTTCTCTATGTTATTTTGGTATGGTTCTCTGGTGTCCTTAATATCAGTGTGATATTCCCTTGACCAGGTGAGTACAGAATTATTTGTCCCTGAAATGGTAGGATCATATTGATATGTTTGCTTTTTCACATGTATTCAATCAAAATAAAGTAAATGAATACACCTTTTTTGTACAGGTCTTTTAGTTTTACAATTAAAATTTAATATGCAGTATACCTTGTGCTATTGATTTTGATTAATTTTAAGGTAGCCATATATGTTTTTAGAATAATGTGTTATAGTAAATATGTAGTCATAGCTTAGTAATTTACAAAGCTAATTTGTGTGCTCCATGTAAACAGAATATATGACTCCAACTGAGATATGAATATGTCACTGGTTGTTGATTGACTCTTTCCTGTTTGATCTAACACATTATTATTTTTTCTCACATCTTTGGGATAGGAGTCTTTTCTGTGTTTCACCTTATGTTAAAAATAAATAGCTTGTCAGATTAATTTAAGTATATGTTTACTGCTGAGCAAACAATAAGTATAAATGTACACACACATGCTTACACACTACTCTCCCCATCTCCCCGAGGCCAAACTTTCAGAACTCTCAAACTTTGGGAACAGCTCTAGACTTCAAAACAATGTGGTTACAAAAGAAGGACTGCAAACCTTTCCTCGTTGGAAAGAATGATGCATCCCTGTGGTTCCAACCGATAAACCAACAACAAAGAAGTAAGAACCATACAAATAGTATCCAACATGCTATGATTTCCCAATTGAAAGGAATATATTATCTGATGGGTTGATAATCTATACACAAGCCAGTTTTTTACAGAAAATTTGGAGTAGCAACAGGAGGCAGAAGAAAGAAAAAGGGAGAAAAATGAGGGAAGATGAAAAAATTCCTTGGCATTCATTCAAAGAGCAGCCACATTGGCTGTTATGAAAATCCCCTCATCAGCTGTCCAGACAGCATGGTGATAATTTGAAATTATGACTAGGACAGTGATGAGAGGTCAGACAGCTATCAGGGGGTGCGGTGGGTAAGGAGTCACGTGTACCTTATCACTGTGACCTCTAAAAGCATAAAATTTTTCCACCGTCGGCACTCTGGCTCAAGTCCATAATCCCAGCACTTGGGAGGCCAAGGCGAGAGGACTGCCTAAGCCCAGGGTTTTGAGATCAGCCTGGGCAAGTTAGCGAGGCCTCGTCTCTACAATAAATCAAAAAGTTAACCAGGCATGGTGGTGCGAGCCCTTAGTTTCAGCTACTTGGAAGGCTGAGGCTGCAGTGGTCGTGAACATGCCACCCTACTCCAGCCAGGGTGACAGAGTGAGACTCCAACTAAAAAAAATTTTTTTTTCCACCATATGTGGAAATCAAGTTTAGGGATTGGTACGTGGCATTACAGAGGTTGGGGAGAACTAACTAGAGGCTAATTAACCACATGTTTTTGGTTCAATTATTCCTGAGGCATTGGTTGCTGAAGGTGTCTTGCACGGGGTGGGTCACATTCCCCGAAAAAGGAGGATAGGCTAACAAGTCTGATTCTCTACTTGTATCTATACCAACACACCAGCAAATCACAATAACTAATACTTAAAAGTACTACTGTGGAGAATCACCAAGGGAGAAAAAGGAAATTTACATTTGAATTTTGTTATAAAAGAGGATATATGCCTTTGAAGAATTCTGTGGGGGCTAAAATGTATATGAAGGTGTCCTTGTTATGGTGTCTGAGGATTGCTCATTAAAAATGAAAGTTCCATTAGTTTGAGAAAACTCATTATTTGGAATACTCAGGTAACTCATTTGCCATGAGGTCTACATAGTGAAATTTATTGTCTGCATACATGTAGTGAGTGGAGTACATATTCATGGCATAACAAATGTGAAATAATTATCATTTAACAGTCTTGCAAGTATGTTTATTTGCAAGACTGTTAAACCTTGACTTCTGAAATTTTATGCCATTTTTGATTTAGGAATGGAAAATGAGAAGCTTAATATTTAAAAGGCATAACATAAAAATTTTAAGTCATTTCTGAGGTGGGTTGAATGCTCTGAATAGAGTAATTCTTCCATCAAATTGCTATTAATATCTAAGGAAAATCTTCCTAAAAATTTAAAAATTCCAAGAACCAATATCATTTCTTTTTCTAAACAGTTACTTTGTTCAAGTGCTTTGAGATTCAAGTTTTCAGGAACTAAAAGATTCCATGTAAAATTTCTTTTTAATTTATTTCAATTTCTGTGTCAAAGATTCACTAGACAGATCCCTGAGATGTCATATTTCAGTGCAAAGTCACTCTTACGTTGGTTTCTATGGCAGCCATTTGCAAAAATTTTAATGCAGCTATCAACTTTCTATTTCAGTGTTGACTGCAAGCATCAGTGTCAGGAAGATTGTATTTGTCTTGACAAGTCTCCATCTGAATATAATACATATACAGTAATACACCTAAGCTGTAAGTTACCATAACACTAGAAACAAATAGATAACGGGGACATACATGGAATTACAATATGTTTAAGTGTATAGGAGATGAGGGGAAAGTAGAAGAGAGGAGGGGAGAAGAGAAGAAAGGAAATGAGAGTAGAGAAAACACTTTCACAATTTAAAGGTAGAAATACAAGTATTCTTTTCCCAGGGGTGTCACATAAAAGGTATAAAAATCAAAACAATACGGTTATTTGGTGAAAGGGGTCCTTAAACAAGTTACTGAACTAGAAAAAGGAGAGTGCATCTTCAGAGGTAGATGAGAGAAACAAAATTAGAAAAATGAGAGGAAGTAGAAGAGCAGCAGGAAAGGAAAAAAGTAATCATTACTTTTAAAGTTAAGATCATATATTTTAAAAGGTAGCTGCATAACTTTGTTCTCATTCATTCCATCTAAGAATGTAGGTGTTGGCTAAGGTATGGTGAAACTGGTCCAGTCACAGGAGGACAAGGAAAAGAGGCATGAAGGGAAGAAGTTTATAATACTCACAGGTCCCACAGAGAGGGACACTGTGTGCCACACAAGGCCACAGAGGGGCACAACCAGTAGGATGCTTGATCGAATAGGTGAGAAACAGAGAGAGAGAGTGAGGTCCTGTGGACCAAAGCTTTTATTGGGATCCAAGATGAGGTTGATTCGGGAATTTAACCAGACGGCTAGAAAGCAAACCAAGCAAAGGTAGAGGAGGGGTGGAACCAAATGCCGAGGATAGGTTGCTATCGATGGGTTTTAGCTGGTTTGTAGTATGGGCTCCAAATTAGGGCAGTGAGAACACTGTTGAAGCATTAAAGCATGAATTCAAAATGAAAGGTTCTTAATACACTTTTAAAATACTTTGCAATACTCTGGTCTTAAATTTCCGTGGTGGGCAAGGCCTAAATAGAAAAGCAGGAGATAAACTCCAGGGTTTCTCCTCACTACCATGTATGGGAGATGAAAAGCCCCAGGAACCTGTTAGATCTGTGCAAAGAGAAGCTACAATGGATTCTGGCCATGCATTCAGAAGTAAGCCCTGCCAGCAGGGCCTGGAGAGGAGCACTGCATGCTCTTTCCTTAGGGTTGAGTTTTTCGATTCAATACAAAGTAGTGGAAATAAAATAAGGTTTTCATTCACACGAACCTGGATTTATATACCAGATCTGACATTCCCTCTGTAATTATATGGGTAAGTTGCTTAGTTATTCAATTCTCAGTTTCATCATCTATAAGATGGAGAGATATTATTTGCCTTAATTGCTAAAGTGAAAATTATGAGATAATACATGGAAGTTGTCTAAAACAAAACATGCCCCATATTAAATATGTAATATCTAAGAACAAGTATGATTAATATTATTTTATCATGCATGCTAGAATTTTGATTTATATTAATCTTTTTAGCCCCTATAACACCTAGTAAATTCCTTATATGTGATAGATGCTCAATCACTATATATTGAATGAATGAACAAGGCTCAAGTTAAAAAAAAAGTCATTTACCTAAATTAAAAATCCAAGCAATAAAGTGATTTATCTCATATGATTGTAATCATGAATGAATTCAGGTTCGACTCTGTAGTTTAATTTTTCTTGCAGCATTTAAGTTCAAAGGCATTACAGCATAATTGGAAACACTGGATTTAGAACCAAATTGTCTAGGCTCAAATTTTATGTTTAAAATTTACCAAAAGTGTGAACTGGGCATAGGTACCGCTCGTGTAAAGTAGGAGTAGATATAGAAATATCTTATAGGATTCTTTGGATGATAAATCAATTAATAAAACTACATTAAGTAAAACATCTAGAATAGTGTTAGGCAAATATGAAGCACTACTAAAGTATTAACTATTATTAAAATAAGTGACTGATGTTAATATCATAAACTGTCAATCAAAAAAACCCTTTGTAATACTGTATGTAATCCTTCAAGTAGGCAATTCAAGTATGAAAAGTTGACCCTAGCTGGTGGGAAATAGTATATCAAGTCTCAATCCTGACTGTAACGAATGGGCTGCTTGACCTTGAGTGAATCGTGAAGCTACTCTCTTTCATGTCTGCATCAGTTAAATGTGAGTGTAGGATAGATTTTGTTTGTGATCCATCCTTTCTCTACTATAATAGCATTCTCTGATTTTTACTGCATCTTGTGGGATCATTTATCTTCCCCTGGGAGCGTAGCTTCAATTCTAAAAAAGAAGTCAGTTGGAAAAAAAAATCTTATACAGAGAATTTCACATTGCTGTCAACTGTCTAGTATCAAGTCTATTCCACACACAATAAGCCAGAACTGTAGCAAAACATCCTGATGCTATTTCTTTTTAAGGCCCCTTCACATTTACCATTGCCATTGGAACTGAACTCCAAAAGCAGTAAAGTAGCAAGAGGATGTGCAAAAGAGCCCTTTTTAGCTCTCAGTAATTCAGTGAGCTCTCTGTTTTCAGCAATTGTAGTAGCAAGTTCTTTGTCATATTACATCTCCCTGCTGTATTTCTTTTTTTGCTCCCACCCACTCCCCGTCTTCCAGAAGCCACACAGATGATTTGAAGCATGTGGTGACCATATAAAACTGGGATTATAACACAACATCACAGAAGCTGTGAATGATATATGACTTCAGTGATAATTCTGCCTAAACTCATTTTTTAATGAGAGAAATGAGGCAAAAAGCTGTCCTTTAACTTGTTCAAAAGGATACAATAATTAGAGATAGTCAGACCAAAAACTAACTCTCTTGTATTCTAACCCAACGTTGCTACCACTATATCATGATGCCTTTGTGTGAAGAACTGCTTGCTTAGTTCAGCCCACAAGGGAGTTCCCTAAATCTGTTTCTGAGCTCACTCATATTATAGTATGTTTGCCTTAAAATATGGTCCTGTCTCTTATGACTCTACTAGTTTTAATTGCCATAGAAATTATCCAAACTTTCACAGCTCTTAACCTCAATATATAAAAGGTTCCTGTGATACACATAAAGTTTCATGGCTACTCGCTGCATGCAACAATGCTAAATAAATTCTGAATGAGAGTGGTCTAGAACTTACTCAGAATCCTTAATTTAAGAATTTAGAATTGAGCCTGAAAAAATAGTAGCATTTGATGGAATAGTTTTTTTTTTTTCTTTTTAAGATGTGGGGTACAATTCAGGATTAGGTATACCAAGTGGTCATCAACAGAATAGTTTTTTAAAAGTTGTCTTCATTTGTGGAATATAGTGTCTAGCAACAGTTAGTGGCTTACAAAAGGGTTTGGAAATATTAGCAATTTTCTGCCTTTACATTTTTCAAAATCTGTAGTATCAGTCTGTAATTTACTTTATTTATTAGTGTCACAGAGCATTGCTTTTGGTTGAGGAAAATTTCATAATCTTATACTCAAACTTCATAAACCATATATGTATTTTATGAACAATTTCTAGACCTCAAGTTGATTCAATGTACGCATTGTATAATCAGGTTGATTTTCTTTCATTCTATAGGTAAAAACCTAGTGCTGAACATGAAGATTGAGAAGTACTTAATCTATTTTACTGATGCTTGTTTTCATGAGCTAACTTAAGTAAAAATATATTTATATACCCATCTACTGCTATATAGTAGGCAGAATAATGCCTCCCCATCCCAAAGAGGTTCATATCCTTATAGCCAGAACCTATGACTATGTCAAACAACATGGCAAAGGACAACTAAGGTTGCAGATGCAATTAATGTTCCTAATTAGCTGACCAAACAGGAATTGTGGCCTGGAATATCCAGGTAGATTCGATTTAATAATAAAGATGTTTAAGTGGAAGGAGGCAGAAGAGGGAGAGTGAGACTCTGACTCAAGGAAAAAAAGAAAAAATAAAAGAAAAAATAAAGAAAGATGTAATGTTGCTGGCTTTATAGATTGAGAAAGTGTGCCATAATCATGGGAATAAGAACAGCCTCTAGAATTTGCAAAAGGCAAGGAAATGTATTCTTCCCTAAAGCCTCCAAAAAGAAACACAGTCTGGCTTACACCACTGTTTTTGGTAATTTGTATCAGCAGCAACAAAACTAACGCATACCACATTTAAAAAATTACCATTTGATTAACTGGAAATTGAATGTGGTAGGACGTTCTAGAATTTCTTTATGTAAAAATTTAATTAAGCTGGGCGTGGTGACTCATGCCCAAGCACAATGGCTCATGCCTGTAGTCATAGCACTTTGGGAGGTTGAGGCAGGAGGATGGCTTGAGCCCAGAAGTTTGAGACCAGTCTAGGAAACATGGTGAGACCTTGTGTCTACAAAAATTAAAATAAAAAAAAATTAGCTGGGCATGGTGTCATGCACCTGTAGTCCCAGATACGCGGGAGGCTGACAAAGGAGGATAGTCTAAGCCCAGGAATTCGAAGCTGATGTAAACCATGATTGTACCACTGCACTCCGGCCTAGGCAACAGAGTGAGAACCTGACCCCGAAAAATTGATTATTATTTTTAAGTAATGTAATTTAGCTATAACATTTCTTCATCATGTAGGAAAGCAGAATTTATGACAAAGAAAATGATTATTCCACTTTTTGCAACAAAAATTAGACTCCCCAAGATAAATTCGACATAGACTAGTATGAATGAGTTAGACTATAAATTTTAACACAGACCATGAAGAAAAATGTTCTACTATTAACATTTCCCTTTTTCTTAGAATGGTAGTCATATATAGGAGGTATATAAAACTTATTTTTAAAGGACATAATGTTTTAATAGAAAGTCTTGTAAAATACAGAGAAATATTCAAAAGATAGTTTAAATTCATATTTCTTAAAACCCTCTTTAAATCATAATTTTCAATACTAATTCAGTCAACATTAAGAGGTCATTGATAAGGAAAAGAAGTGATTATCCATTTTTCTTTCTTGCTTGGAAAACAGTTCTAGACCACGTTCTCATAAGACTCTGCTAGTAAAGATAGCAACATCAGCCTCTGAAATCTTTGACATTTTGTTCTCCAGATTATACATGCCTACATCTACCCTCTAGTGTTGACAATGCACTTGCCAATAGGTCTACTGTACCTACAGGTAACTTTATGTTCATGATGAACAATTGTGAACCACCAAAAATATCACTAAAGTGATGTTTCTATCCTCCCAAACACAATGGAAGACCAAATTGGGTCTTAGTGATCTATAATGACTAGAAAGAACTTGAGGGGACTTAGTAAAGAAGTCACATGAAAGCCTGTTGTCATGTATGATGAGGGGGTGATTCTCAGATTCACATGTGATTGAGTAAATCATAAAGAATGAGCTTAATAGATGGCATATGGAAATAAATGACACAATTGGAAGACTGAGGGAAAGTTATATCATATGATGAAAAAAAGTATCAATATGACTGTAAGTAGCAGACCTGTGGAGGCAAAATTATAATAATCAATAGGGGGTGAAGGAAGAACAAATAGAAAGTCTGGGGAATATTATTAAATTATGTTGAAAACATTGTAGTATCTAAAGTCACCACCTCAAACCATTCACTCTCATTTCTTAAACTCCCACTGCATGGTGTAACAATTCCAGGTGATATTTAGATAGCCAGATAATCTACTTTCTCCCACACATGAGGAAACATTAGCAGGGAGGGAAAAAAAGGCCATTTATAAACTCTGTAATCATCTTTCAGCTTGAGAATAACAGAAGCAGGTGTGTAGGTCTTTCTCTAATACTCAAGAGCAATAGGGATCTACCACACTGAGAAAACACAGCTTGCTGCCAAATCTGGTGCACTGTGCATTTGCACTCTTTTCCATTCTCAACAATAAGAAAGGCTCCACATCATAGCCATTGAATTCATTCAGCTGTTCTCATTTCGTTTCCTCTACAGTCTCCCCATAAATTTCTATTGTGCCAACATGCAGAGAATTGATTACATTCTTTTTAGTTTGTCTTTGAAACTTGCAATCAAATTATTCTATGCAATTAAAAATGCATGATTATTTTCTTGTTTCATAACACCTCTCCTCACATGTTTCCTCCCCCCACTCTTTTGTCATCTCCTGCCTCACCTGCTTTAGAGTTCTTCCCTCCACTGCTAGTTTAGACTGTCATCTACTTAATGTGGACACTCTATTGAAGAAGTATTGCTACCTGCCAGTCAAACACATTTGTTTCCTAATAACTAACAACCTTAAAACATGAAAGTCAGAGGTGATATCCATAAAGACATATTACTATGCAAAGCAGCTGTATTAATGGCCCTTAGCATGCAAACACTAAGAACCCCAAGTAAGAATTTTTTAAGTTGATAACACACAATTCAAACTAATGGAATATATATTAATAAAATTACTTATCAATATGTATATTTTGAGACTGTGCCAAGTGCAAGTACAGAGTGAAGCACCCTGTTTTATAACTGCATACAAACTGGGGTCCCACTTGGACATATCAAGGTATATTCAGATCAAGGCTTACAGCATTTCATAGCTAAGAACACTAACTATGCTTGCAGCTGTTTAACAATTGGGTACTGTATCTAGTTAAGGCTCTTTTTGCATTAGCAGAGCCTAAGGTGTCTACAAACTTAAGTGCAAGATGAATGAGTACTTTTTCTGCAAGACTGACAGGACTCTATCTGGTAGGGCTACTGCTGGTTTATTAAATAAGCAGCAATGCTAAATTAGGTTATGCTGGTTTGACAGTTTTTGCAAACTGACATTTTCATTTGCTTGGTTTCTTGGAACAACCCATCATGCAGATATATTACTTGTTGAAACCTCATAAAAACCCTGTTTTTCTCTGGGCTGTGAGCATGAATTTCTAATGAACTTGGCTCTAGGTGAAAGGCAAGATCTTACCCAGTACTGCAAGGAATGATTTTACTTTACTGAATACCAATTTAACAATATCAGTGCAACACAGATGTCCTTATTTCTAATATTGAATATATAAGGTATTGCATTTGTAACCTGGAACTGATAAAAGTAAAAGAAAGAACAAAAAGATAAATATCCTACGAGGGCTTAGTATTTGCTGCTTGTACCTACACAAGATACAGCCCTTCTAAACTAACCAGAAGAAAGCTCAATCTTTTTGCTAAAGATCTCACAGCATAGTCAGTCCCCCCAATGCAACATACATTGCAACTCTGGTAATATATCATATCCTCACTCAATAAGACCATATAGAAGTTATTTACTCTTAAGCCTGCAAATTGAAGTAGGGTTTGAATATCTTGAAAGAGGCTCCCTCTGGAAGAGGGACATTGACAAAAATAGCTTTATTTCGGTAAAGACTTCTGATGATTTTTCATGATGAAGCGTTATTACGTCTCCATATGAAAGCATGTTGTATTAGAATATAGTGATCCAAACAGTGGAGAAATTAGGAAGTCAACTGTATTCTCTATAGAACGGTTGATAAATTATTTGACTGATATTTTCATTGATGTGTCTGCTTGTTTGGTGCTACTTAAACACATCAATAGAGTACAGAAATCTTGCTGCTTGACATTATGTTCAATGAGGCATCGGGGATGATTCATCAATTGACTTTCAAATGGAATCTGGTGAAAAAGTGGCTGGTTATAGCATAGATTCAGCCATACCTCTGGGTGGGAAGACAGCACCAGTTTCAACATCAACATCAGTTCATTAACTCAAAGGCTGCCTAGCACATGTACTTCCTTATGCTATGGCATTTGGGATATTTTAACAAAATGGGTAATGTAAGAAATGCTATATTTTCCTTTCTGTAAATTACATCTATGGTCTACTTAATGGCAAGAAATGGGACTCATTTGTGTAAGTTGCTTTCTTATCTTTTTCCAATATTAGTGTTTCTTACATGATTTTTTTTTTATTCTTGCCATTAAAACACACACTCACACAAATGTTTCATACCTGAAAAGTGCTTGTTGCCTATGCAACAACCCTGAAAGATTTTTATATTTTACTTATACATTTCTTGTTTTCAGAAATAACTTATGGTAACTTACTCAAATATAGCAGGAAAACATAGGAAATACAAGAATAAAGATAGAGAGCAAGGACTGAACTAAACCTAATACAACTTATTTCAATTTGCTGCTAATTGGAATAGGAAAGCCTGGTCAGATAAAAACAACAGAAATAACAATACATCGGTTGTTCCAGACCAACACAACTATTTCTAATATTAAAAAAAGAAAATATTTTCCATGGGTCTTCATAATAGTATGAAAGCCATCCATTTTATTGTCTGTATTGTAAGTGGCCTCGCTGACCAAATTTTACCTATTGTTTGATGTGACTGACTTATGCAAAGACAGAGTCAAAACAAATTCAAGAAGTATATATCCCAATTGGCTCCATTGCACAAACTGTTTTATTCCGCAAACTGAGACTGTGAAGAAACTTGCTCAACAAGTTTAAGGGAGGGGTAGAACCTAAGACTGAAACAGTATCCATGCATTTTACTCTCCATCATGTTGCAAAGACAGGAGACACAAGGGTGCCTGCCTCATATGGCTGGAGAACAGGATGATTGTATATGCCAGACACTGTGAAATATGTTAAATGCATTCTCCTATTTAATATTCAAAACAATCTTGAGTGGGAAAAATTATTCATGTTTCATAAATGAAAAAAAATGAGATAATACACCTCCCAAGAGGTCACAAAGTTAGGAAATATTAGAGCTGCAGTTTGAACCCAAAGTTTTAAACTCCAGAATCCATATGCTGAAGCATTTTATTATAGAGCCTTCCTCTTTTTATATCAGGAAGATGCCTTTTTAGGTAACAGGGGACCAGAAAAGGTTTTGGTTGATGTACAGGAAACAGGTAATATTTATTTATTTAGTCCCTCAGTCAATATTAATAACATGCAAACAATATGATAGCATTCTTCTAACAAACAATATTCTTCTAAGATATATACATATACTAGGATTCTTCTAGAGGTATTTCTTTGAACAAAACAAATCCTCTACCTAATGGGGCTTGTAATTTAGTCTGTTTTTAAGGAAGATGATGGCCAGGCGCAGTGGCTCAGCCTGTAATCCCAGCAATTTGGGAGGCCGAAGCGAGAGGATTGTCTGAGTCCAGGGGTTCAGGAACAGCTTGGGCAACATGGTGAGACCTCATCTCTACACTAAATCCCCAAAACTAACTAGGCATGGAGGCACACACCTCTAGTTCAAGCAACTTGGAAGGCTGAGGGGGAAGGATCACCTGAGCCGAAAAAGTTGAGGTTGTGGTGGCCGTGAGCATGCCACTGCACTCCGACCTGGGAGACAGCCACACTGGAACAAACATTTCATGAAATCATTCAAAAAAACTTCCCTCCTCTCATCAGTGATGCAAATATTCAAACACAAGAGATTAAGAGAACTCCTGCAAGACAACAAATGAGAAGACCAACTCCCAGACACATAATAATTCACCTAAACAAAGTAGCTATAAAAGAAAAATCCTAAAGACTGCAAGAGAAAAAGGTCAGACTATCTACCAGGGAAGACCAATTAGAATAGCAGCAGATTTATCTACAGAAACCCTACAGGCTAGGAGAGCTTGGAGCCCTATCTTCAAAGTTCTAAAGGATAAACAATTTCAACCAAGAATAACCTACCCAGCCAAGCTAAGCTTCATCAGTGAGGGAGAATTGAAATATTTCCCAGATATCCAATCCCTAAGAACCTACACTGCCACCAGACCACCTCTACAAGAAATACTTTAAAAAGTACTGAACACAAAAGAAAAGGAAAAAAGAAAAACAACGTTCTTCACGAGAGTACAGGCAAAAGATTAAAAACACACATGAACCAACTCCAAAGCCAAAAGAAAGACAACAAACAAACAGGAACAACAACTCTGTAAGAACCTTATGACAGGGATCAACTCTTGCATTTCAATAATTAGCCTAAATGTGAATGGACTAAATGCACCACTGAAAAGACATAGAATGGCAAAATGGATAAAATATCACTAGGCAACAATTTATTGCCTTCAAGAGACTCACCTCACTAGAAAGGACACTCACAGACTCAAAGTAAGAGGATGGGAAACAAACTTTCAGGCGAATGGAACACAAAAGAAAGGATGAGTCACGATCTTAATTTCAGACAAGATACCCTTTAAGCTATCAAAAATTTAAAAAGATACAGAAGGCCACTACGTAATGATAATAGGTTCAATTCATCAACAAGAAATATCCATCTTAAACATATATGCACCCAACATAGGAACACCAACTTTCATAAAGCAGCTTCTACGCAAACTCAAAAAAGATATCATAGCTGGGGACTTCAATCCCCCACTCACAACCCTAGACAGATCATAAGGACAAAAAATCAGCAATGAGATCCAGAACCTCAGTGTGACTCTTGACCAAATGGACTTAATTGATACCTACAGAACACTTCATCCAAAGACCACAGAATATACATTCTACTCATCACCGCATGGAACATGCTTTAAGATCAACCACATACTTGGCCATAAATCAAGCATAAGCAAATTTAAAAGGATTGAAATTTTGCCATGCACCTTCTCAGACCACAGTGGAATAAAAATAAACATCAACACCAAGAAGGTCCCCCTCAAACCCACAAAGACATGGACACTAAATAGCATGATGCTAAACAACTCCTGGGTCAATGATGAAATCAAAACAGAGATCAAAAGATACCTGGAAACAAATGAAAATGAAGAAACATCTTACCAAAATCTCTGGGACACCATGAAAGCTGCAGTAAGAGGAGAATTCATCTCTCTAGAAACACACATGAAGAATATGGAAGGATCACAAATTAACAGCCTAACAAGGCACCTAAGGAAGCTGGAAAAGCAAGACCACCAAAACCCTAACTTCAGCAGAAGAATCCAGAGCACCAAAATAAAAGCCCAAATCCAGGACATAGAAGACCAAAAGATAATACACAAAAAATCAATGAAACAAAAAGTTGGTTCTTCAAAAGCATAAACAAGATCAATGGTATCCTAGCTAGACTGACCAAGAAAAAGAGAGAAAAAGCCCAAATAAACACAATCAGAAACTCAAAATATGAAGTCACATCTGACCCTGAAGAAATACAAAAGATCATTAGAGACTACTATGTACACTTGTACGGAAACACTTGAAAACCTTAAGGAAATGGAGAACTTTCTGACATCACACAACCTGCCTAGGTTGAAACAAGAAGAAATTGAGCCCCAAAATAGACCAATAACAATCAAGGAAATTGACTACATAATGAGAAAAATACATATAAAAGAAAGCCCTGGACCAGATGGCTTTCCAGGAGAATTCTACAAGACATTTAAGGAAGAGCTGATACCAATCCTACTGAAGGTATTCCAGGCCATTGAGAAAGATGGAACTCTCCCCCAAATCATTTTACGAAGCTAACATCACATTGATACCCAAGCCAGGTAAAGACCCAACAAAGAAAGAGAACTACAGGCCAGTATCTTTGATGAACATAGATGCTAAAATTCTCAACAAGATCCTAGCGAACTGGATTCAACAAGACATCTGAAAAATCATCCATCATGACCAAGTAGGATTCATTCCTGGGACACAAGGCTGGTTCAACATTCGTAAAACCATAAATGTAATTAAATACATCAGCAGATGTCAAAACAAAAAACACATGATAATATCATTAGATTTGGAAGAAGCTTTTGATAAAATTCAGCACACCTTCTTGATAAAAACCCTCAAACATCTAGGCATACGTGGAACATACCTCAAAATAGTAAAAGCCATCTATGAGAAACCCACAGCCAGCATACTCCTACATGGACAAAAATTGGAACCATTTCCCCTTTAAACCGGAACAAGTCAAGGATGCCCACTCTCACCCCTCCTGTCAATATAGGTATTGGAAGACCTGGCTAGAGCAATCAGAGAAGAGAAGGCAATCAGGGGTATCCAAATAGTAAAAGAGGAAGTCAAGCTATCTCTCTTTGCAGATGACATGATTGTGTACCTTGAAAACCCAAGAAAATGTGTCAAAAACCTCCTTACACTGATAAAGGACTTTGGCAAAGTCTCAGGGTATAAATAAATGTGCAAAAGACGATCGCATTTCTTTACATCAAAAATAAGCAAACAGAAACCCAAATAAAAACCACAATTTCATTCACAATAGCCACAAAAAAATGAAATACCTTGGTATCTTCCTAACCAGAAACAGAAAGACCTTTACAATGAAAACTACAAAACAGACTGCTCAAAGAAATCAAAGATGACACAAACAAGTGGAAAAATATCCCATGCTCATGGATTGGAAGAATCAACACTATGAAGATGTCCATCCTACCTGAGGCAATCTACAGATTTAATGCAATACCTACCAATTTACCAGTAACATTCTTCTCAGACCTAGAAAAAACCATACAGAAACTCATATGGAAACATAAATGACCAAGAATAGCCAGAACAATCCTCAGCAAAAAAAAAAAAAAAAAAGCGAGAAATATGACACTACCAGACTTCAAACTTTACTATAAAACTACAATGATCAAAACAGCTTGGTATTGGTACAGGAACAGGCATATAGACCAATGGAATAGAATTGAGATTCCAGAAGCAAAACCTCAATTTCTCAACCAACTCATCTTTGACAAAGCCTCCACCACCTACCACTCGGGAGAGGAGAACCTATTCAGTAAATGGTGCTGGGAAAACTGGCTGACCACATGCAGAAGATTGAAACAGAACCCCTATCTATCCCCATGCACAAAAGTTAATTCCAAATGGATCAGAGACCTAAATGTAAAACCTCAAACCATAAGAACCTTAGAAAATGAAGGAAAAACCTTCATGGAAATTGGAACTGGCATCCAATTCCTGAACAAAATCCAAAACCCACAGCTTATAAGAGAGAAAATAGACAAGTGGGACCTTATTAAACTGACAAGCTTCTGCAAAGCCAAAGAAACCATCAAGAGAGCAGGGAGACAGCCTACAGACTGGGAAAAAGTATTTGCCAACTCCAGGTCTGACAAAGGCTTAACATCCTGGATCTACAAGGAACTCAAACGCGCTGAAAAGAAAAAAAACAAACAACCCCATTATAAAATGGGCAAAAGATATTAACAGACACTTCACAAAGGAAGACATCCAAGCAGCCAAGAAACACATGAAGAAATGTTCAACCTCACTAATCATCAGGGAGATGCAAATCAAAACCACACTGAGATACCACCTAACCCCAGTCAGAATGGCAATTATCAACCACTCAAAAAATAACAGCTGCTGGAGAGGCTGTGGTGAAAAGGGAATACTTCTACACTGTTGGTGGGAGTGTAAACTAGTGCAACCTCTGTGGAAAGCAGTGTGGCAATTCTTAAAAGCTCTAAATACCAACCTCCCATATGACCCCGCAATCCCCCTACTGGGAATATATCCTGAAGAACACAAATCACTCTATTAAAAAGATACCTGCACACGCATGTTTATCGCAGCATTGTTCACAATAGCAAGAACCTGGAAACAGCCATGCTGCCCGTCAAAAGAGGACTGGATTTAAAAAATGTGGTACATATACATGATGGAATACTACGCAGCCATAAAAAAGAACAAAATCATGAATTTTGCAGCAACCTGGATGGAACTAGAGTCTATAATACTGAGTGACCTCTCACAGAAACAAAGATCCGCGTATAAAATGTTCTAACTCATATAATGGACCTTAAACATCCAATGCAATACTATATGAAAATGACTGACCGTACTGGGAAACTGTGGTGGGGGGAGGGAGATGGGATTAACAGTAGCAAATATCTGTCTGGGAACGGGGAAACACCCGATATCAACAGGGTTTCTGAATGAAACGCAATTGTATACCTAACCCTTAACTGTACCCCACAACTTCACAATAAAAAAAAGTAAAAAAAAAAAAAGAATTTAAAGAATAGATATTCTAAAATAAGAACCTACTGATTTTTAAAAAGATATATGAAAAAAATGCTCACCACCACTCATAATTAGGAAAAGGAAAATTAAAACCACAATTAGAAACCACCTTACACCAGTCAGAATGACCATTACTAAAAAATCAAAAAACAATAGATGCTGGCACCAATGCAGGTAAAAGGGAACACATACATTGTTGGTGGGAGTGTAAATTAGTACAACCTCTATGTAAAGCAGTATGGAGATTTCTCAAAGAACTAAAAGTAGACCTACCATTTGATTCCACTACTAGGTATCTACCCTAAGGAACAGAGGTCATTATATAAAAAAGATACCTTGCAGCACAATTCACAATTGCAAAGATGTGAAATCAAGCCAAGTGTCCATGAACTGATCAGTGGATAATGAAAATGTGGTCTGTATACACCATGGAATACTACAGCCATAAAAAAGAATGAGATCACGTCCTCTGCAGCAACATGGTTGGAGCTGGAGATAATCATCGTAAGTAACATGACTCAGAAAACCAAACACCACATGTTTTCACTCATATGTGGGAGCTAAACAGTAACTAAGATGGAAACAATAGACACTGGGGAAACCAATAAGGGTCTAGGAGGCGGGAGATCAGGTTTCAGAAACTACCTATAGGGCATGATGTCCACTATCTGGGGAATGGGCCACTTGAGACCCAGTCCCCACCACTCCACAATATATCCATGTAATGAAGACATGTGTACCCCCGGGGCTAAAATAAAAAATTTAAAAAGCCATATAATGTAATAAAAATATTTCGGAGAAAAAAAAAGATATAACATTCAGGATCTTGTTTTATGTCTTTAAATTGACGGTAATCACAGATGCTAATCAGACTCGATTTAATCTTTTCGGTTGATTTTAAAGGTGACTCTTCAGGATATGGGATGTACTGAATCTGAGCTGCAAGAAAAGCTAACTAGTCTCTATCATCTATCTCTCTTAAATGTACTTGTGTGCTCTACTATTCCAGAGGTTGCTGTTTAAAGATGAAAAGAAGAGGAACTGTGCAATTTAGTGTTGAATGGACAATATGACTGGAGCAGACATATAATTATAGACTGTGAGGTGCCTGCTGCTTATGTAATTTTTTTTTCTTTCTCGAGTCTCTGTTGATCCCACACAATTCAGTCGCTTCCATTTTCCCCTTCTTATCATCAGTATGTTAATGCTCTTCATCACCATTCTTTAGAAATGTGTCACATATCACATTCTCCATCCTTTGAAGCATATGGTCTGGAACTATTCAATAGCTGCAATATGATGATTCTGGGCTGCTGAGCACAACTGATTGGCACATTAAACTGCTAGGAGACTGTTATCTGGCGTAGACAGAATTCTTTCCAATGTAGTCCTAAGGGACCCTCCAGTAATGAAAAATAGTAATTCGAAGTCCTTTCTACCTGTCTGTTGCCAGGCAGCTCTAAATGAAGTCCCAATAGTTTTTCGTTTCCCATAGTAAAGCAAATCAAGTATAAGCCAGTATAAGTTGGAGTTTGACTGAGACTCTGCCGTTATCAATTTAAGAAGTATTTTAAAGTGTACTCATCCCCAGATATAATACTATAAAGCAATTTGATATATGCAAGCAACTTACATTTTTGTAAACTTCTATCACTAACTTTAACTCATCAGGCTCAGCCTGTAATCCCGCGCCTTGGGAGGCTGAGGTGAGTGGATTACCTGAGCCCGCG
>NW_007250954.1:362977-408336 GCF_000164805.1 Carlito syrichta | reverse complement strand
CAGAGTGAGACTCCAACTCAAAAAAAAAAAAAAAAGAAAAGAAAATTATACACAAACACACACATTCACATACAAATGTAATGATTTTTTTAAAAAAGCTTATACATTTCTAAAACTCAAAATATATTCTTGAACTTAAAGAAACCTTTCATGTTTTCCCACCCGCACTGTATTCAGCTTATTCTAAACACATTTTAGGTATAAGAAAGCTCTAGCTAGCTAAAATAACACCCAATTCTAAATTCTGCATTTGAAGACCAATATTTTTTAATGTTTCCATGATAAAATCTTTAAAATTAATGAGTTGTAAAGATGAATAAATCTGCAGTTGAAAGACATTGCAATGGCGGTATTTCCACAGATGAAAGAAAATTATGCAGGATTGACTGCATGTAACAATTGTATATTAGTGTACTATTAGTATACTTTAATTGTCTATGATGTTATTTTATTGCCTCTGACTAATAGTTATATATAGTTGGTTTATGCATCTACAATTCTTCTGTATTTTATTCTGGAGGTAGTTGCATGCTACAATGACAAATATTTGATGTACTTATTTGTAAACACATGGAAATTATCAAGTATTATCGTTGGGAAAAATCTATTAAATACATTACAGTTAATTTTTTAAATACTTTAGAATCTTATTAATTCAAGTGCTATTTTCCAGTTTCTCCTCTGCCATTATAGCTTAACCAATAATATGTCTTGCGTTAAACCACAATGACACTCCTAGGATAACTGTGTTGCCTTAAAAGTTTTTTCATAGAGGACAAAAGATGAGATCTTATTGATTACTAGTATTCCTTTGCATTTTTTATGCCCTTATGTTAGTGAAGATTATATCAAGCAATTGTATTAGTAAAATTTAAAGAATCTTCTTTAATTTTGCATCCTGAAAGGGACTCCATTGCCAAAGCAACAATCTCTTAAAGATCCAACTATGACTCAGTTCAATACACAGTTTTACCTTGGAGGAGTACTACAAAAATTACAAATTAATGAGCCATATTTGAATTAAAACTCTAAACAGTCTTAAGTCCATAACTCTGAAAATGTAGAGAAAAAAACAGGCTCTGAACTATTTTATTAGCAGTAAATGGCACATACTCATAGCAGATTGACCATCCAAAATGGACAACCTGAACAGCAGTATGAAAAGGTATAAATGGAATACTAAAATAAGTTTCTCTGAATTTCAAGAATAAAATTCTTGGGTAATGTTATTGTCCATGACTAGCTTGTCATGCAAATGCAACGTTTTATATATATATATATAAAATTGTAATACTTTCTTAAGTGTTTCTTGTAGAACTGGTCAGGAAGCAGTGTAAGCTCTTAGGGATTGAATCTCTGGAAAAGGTTTTAATTCTCCATCACTGATGAAGTCTAGCTTAGCTGGGTAGGTAATTCTTTGTTGAAATTGTTTGTCTTTGAGAACTTTGAAGATTGGGCTCCAAGATTTCCTCACCTGAAGAGTTTCTGTAGATAAGTCGGCTACTATTCTAATTGGTCTTCCCTGGTAGGTAGTCTGACCTTTTTCTCTTGCTGCCTTTATGATTTTTTTTCTTTTATGCCTACTTTATTTAGGTGAATTACGATGTGTCTAGGAGTTGGTCTACTCATTTGTGGTCTTGCAGGGGTTCTTTGAATCTCTTGGGTTTCAATGGTCCCATCACTGATGATATGAGGGACGTTTTCTTGGATAATTTCATGGAATGTTTGTTCTAAGGTGGTCTCTCTCTTTCTGCCTCAGGAAGTCCAATTAGCCTTAGATTAGACCTATCGAAATAACTGCTCATCTCTTCTTCAAGAGATGCTCTGTCTTTTTAAGCTTCTTTTCTATGTTTTTGGTGGTTTGGGTTAGTTTCATATTTTAGTCTTCAAGTTCTGAGATTCTGTCTTCTGCTTGGCTAATTCTGCTTTCCATGCTTATCAGTTGGTTATTTCATTCATGGTATTCTTTATTGCTGTCATCTCAGTTACCAACTCCTTCATTATTTCCTCTTGTCTCTCTTCAATTCTATTTATTCTATCTATTAATATCTTGATATCTGGGTTTGTGGTTTGAGACCAGTCATTCTGGGAGTGCTTTATTGTTTGTGTTCCAAAGTCTGTTTTCTCGGTGAATAACCTCCCAGGGGTCTGTGTGAGACCCATATTCTTCTTTTGTTTTTTCTTCATTTGTGTAGATTTCCTTCCCTCCTTTTCCCCTCCCTCTTCTTTAATTCTATTGCTCTGGGAAGAGGGGGGTAGTTTTTACTTCTCTTTGGTAAGTTTCCTATTCTTCTGTATGTGAATCCTCTGGCTTTGTTCAATTCTGATGCTGGACTTTGGGTAGGGGGCTGTACTTTTTGCAGTTTTGAGATTTAATTGAGGGAGGAGCTGTGATTCAGAAACTATTTCCAAATCCCAGTATCTGCTGACAGGTGTTTGGGCCCCCTGGAACCCATTTTCTACTGCCTTACAATCTTTCCATGCATTGGGGATATATGTTTGCCACCCAAAACCAAAATGAGGTAAGAAAAAGGAAAAGAATCAAAAGGGGAAGGAGGGGAACAAGAGGAAGGTGGGGAGAGAGAAGAATAAGAGGGAAAACAAACAGGCGTACCAACTAACAAATGAAAAGAGACACAAGCAAAGACAGAAAAGACAAAAAATTAAAAATGCACACAATCATACAAATACAGAAACTGACAAACCCCACCCCTACTGATGTACTCTCCCTGAAAAATACCAGTACACAAACAGAAAGTCTAAAAAAAGCAATAAAATAACAGAAACAATGCAAGTACGACAAGGTAATCAAAAACAGAATGAAAGAGAGAGAAAAAAACTAAAACAAACAAACAAAAAATGAGCAAACAAACAGACAAAAAAAAAACCCTCATTCTGAGGTTGTTCTTGTAAGTTCAACCTCCTTTCAGCTGTGCTCTCCAGCCACTCCCCTCTGCTCTCACTGCAGGCAGATAGGGTTGTTCTCAGCTTGGGTCAGATGCCTAAGGCCTGCTGTGGGAGGAGAGTGGATCAGATCTGGACTTACCTGTTTGCTGCCTGTCAAGTCTCCCCCTCAGATCTGACATGTCTGTGTCTGTTCCAACATGGGGGAGGAACTTCTATCTCTCTGAGTTTGATGAGATTACCTCTAGTTTCCAAGTTGGAGATTGGGTGGTATTGGGCAGGGAAATGTAGGTCTCTGCCTGGGCCCAGGACAGAGAAAATGTCTCCAGTTGGTATTTCCTCACTGGTGGTAGGGCTCCTCCCCAGTTCTCCTTGATCTTCTCTTTCCATAGATTGGGGCTCCAGCCACTTTGCTGTCACAGGTGATGGTGCAGGATGGGCACCAAGTGATGAGAATCAGCTGTATTCAGCAGGCTATTCTCAGGAAAGTCCTGAGAGCAACAAATGATCCTGAGTTCCTCTGGCTTTAATCTCAGGGTTGTGAGGGTTGCAGTCATTTCCAAAAGAGAGCCCCTGGTGTATGAATCCATGTCTTTCCTCAGACGGACTTTCACTCACCACCAGCGTGCACCTACTAACGCAAGTATTCTTTATGGACACTCACTTTTGTGGAGAATCTCAGTCTGACCTGTCCTGTTGCCATCTCGCTGGAAATCACCTATGTATCTTATTTTAAAGATGTGGGGTACAGTTCAGAATTAGGTACATAAGTTACTTTACTGAAAAGTTTCTGCAATGCAACATTCTATATTAATGGCAAGAAAAAACATTTAAAAAATGTTGTTTTTACTTTTGGGGGTCTAGCAATTAACTTTGTTTTCAGATTGCACTTAGGAAGAAAGCAATTACTTTTAATTTTCAAATTGCTCCATTTCAGTCATAAGCACTAGGTTTATTTTCCAAATCAAAAGTATAATGACAATTATATATTAAATAAGATTATTTAAGCCTTTACATTAAAATGTCTTTCTATTCATAGACCCACATTACTGGTGTACCCTGAGCCCATAATATAAGCTACTTTGTATTCAACTGGGTTTTAATAAATATACTTAGATTTAAATTTGTGAATGGATAAAGTGACATTGACATTTTAAAATGCCTCTCCCTTATTTCATTTAAAAACAAAATAAATCTCTTTCAAACATCAAGGAGCAAATGTCAATGAAGAAACTATAAGAGTGGAGTATGTCTTATATCTTATTTTAAAAATATTTACTTGTTTATTTACCTATTCTCCATTGTTTTAAGGAAGAGTGGATGGAGGCTGCAGAGTGAATGTTTGGGGTGCCATGATTTTCTCAATAAGGAAAATTGAATCTGGAAAGGTTAATAACTTTCTTAAGACCACTAACCAATAAGTGATAAAGCAGAGACTCAAGATTAGATTTGTGTTCTTTCTACTATATCACACTGATTTGTCTTATACTATGAACTAACATATCTTAAATATGTTGCATTTAAATAAAACTTAATAAAAAGAACATTTGATATAACTCTGAGTCTATATAGTAAGTGTTAATTCCATCCTCAATAGTAGCATTAGTATCTGGTGCCAGTTTAGTTGGTTAAAATCACTGCCAGAGCATTAATGTATCTTCCCATTGCCCCTATTTCAATCAGAAAATTCACCTTTTTTTCTCTTTCCAACGAATGGAGCTCAAAGCAATAATTTGTTTTAGTTTTTTTTTTTTTCTAAAGCAAGCTTTGCTGCAAAAAATGCTTCACAACCACTGTTGTAGCCTATGAGTATTACACTCATCAGAAATGTTCATCACAATTACTGTTACTTGATGTTAAATTCCTGATATTTATGGGTCAGTAGAAAAGGATCAAGCAAGTACTATTCACCATTTAATAGAAATTAAGAAATCAAATACTTATGTAATGGCTCTTTCTAATCAATTATGCAATGGCTCTTTCTAACCAGAACTATATTGTCATAGTAGATAATAGCCATAATCTCTGTGGATAGGTTTAGTTGGCCTCTGTAAAACAACTAGTTCACTTTGATGCATTAGAATTACAAAAATAGTTTTAACAAAGATTCAAAATTTGACCGAGACAAGAAGAATAATGTAACAATAATAAAAACCCCATTTGAAATATCTTGATGGTTTCTTCTTAGGATTTTTTGTGATGGTTTATAATATGTGTCAAATGTATTAAATTTGATGCATTTCTGTCTTCAACTACCTGTATTGAAATGCAGATCTTTGAATCAAGTGTTATTTTATTTTAACTAGATAGAGTTTCCTTATATCCAAAAAGTGTTCACATTATGCTAGACAAAATGTGAGTAGGAAAACAGGAAATGTTGCTTTTGGTTCAAGAATACATTTCAAGTTTATAAAAGATTAAGCTTTTTCTTTAAAAAAAAGTCATTATACATACATGTGAGGTTGTGTGTGTGTGTGTGTGTGTGTGTGTGTGTGATTTTCTTTTTATCTGATGAGTTAGGTTAGTGGTAGCAATTTAAGAAAATATAACTTCCTTGCATACAGCAAAATACTTCATAGTGTTACCTATGGGGATGGATACATATCAAAATACTTCTTAACATAAAATTAACTAGGAGCCACAGGGTGCCCAAGTATTCATCAAACATCACTCAGGATGTATCTGTGAAACTGTTTGGAGTGATTAACATTTAAATCAGTAGACTGAGTAAAGCAGATTGTCCTCCTAATGTGGATGGCCCTCATTTCATTAGTTGAAGGCCTGAGTAGAACGAAAACATTGATTCTAACCTGAGTAAGGGAGAACTTCTACTTGACTGCTTGAGCTGGGTCATCAGTCTTTTCCCGCATTTGCACATAAACTGAACTATTGGCTCTTCTTGGGTCTTAAACCTGCCAGCTTTCGAGCTGGTACTTTTATCATTAACTGCTGAATTTCTCAGCCTTTTGATCTTGGGCCAGAATTACCTTATTTGTTCTTCTAGCTCTCCAACTTGCTAACTGAAGATTGAGACTTCTTGAATCTTCTCAGCCTCCATAATTGCATGAGCCAATACCTTATAATTGATCTATCTATCTATCTATCTATCTATCTATCTATCTATCTATCTATCTATCATCTTTATCTCTGACATTGGTTCTGTGTCTTTGGAGAATGCCTGTAATTCCAGCTACTTGGAAGGCTGAGGTGGAAGGATCGCCGGAGCCCAGCAGGTCGAGGCTGCGGGGGCCGGGAGCGGCCACTGCACTCCAGTCTGGGCGACCAAGTGAGACTCCAACTCACACACACACACAAAAAAGAATTCTGACTAATAAAGAACTTCATAATGAAATTTTAGTTACATTTACACTAAGTAAGCCTGTGAAATTCTAGTTCACATGCAAAAGAATGAGTCAAGTTTCCAAAGTAAAACCTTAATCCACTTCACTATTCTTCCCACTTTTTTTAAGCAGTGCATTATTTTATATGGTGATTGAAAAGCAATTTAATGGGCTTTGCTTACTTCCACAGGTTATAAATATAAACAAAATAGAGATAAATATAATCATAAATTCAGCTAAGTCTTTAGTTATTTGAAGAAAAATATTCCATAAGTCCTATTTACTTACAATACAAAAGTTTCAAAAATTGTTACTACTTCTAAATTGAACTTTGGCCATCCACTTGCAATAAAAATCAATATATTATGATGTGGTAAATCATTCCATTCATTCATTAATTCAAAATATATTTATTGAACACCTTTTATGTTGTTGTCATTGTATTACATTGTATGTGTACTGGTAAATAAAAAAGACATGCAATCTACTTTCATGGAGATTATAGTTTGATAGAGGTGAAAGGCAATAAGCAAGTAAACAACAAAAGCAAAATCTTAACTAACCAAGAAAGGAGTAAATTACCATATTTAAGAATTTTAAATACATTCTATGTATATTTGTTCCCATTCTTTATGTAAGAATATACTTAGTTCAAAAGTATTCATATAAAGACAAAAATAAAACATTGTCTAATCACCTCATTTGCAAGAGTATTGCTGACCCTTGGAAAAACCAAATATTTGCTTTTGGCAATTTTACTTTTATGTCTATACAGTTTACCCAAAACCTTCTCTGGCAACTCTTGTTACATACCCTTTATTTATGTGTGAAAATTATACATTTTTCACTATGCCATGTTCTCTGAGGTCACTTCTGTACACCATTATTGAAAACTGTGACAACAGCAGGCTAATCCCTCAGATTATGGTGAGTAGACCGTAAAGAGGACAACAGACCTGAGGAAATCTAATCCTCTAGTCATCCTGGCATCCACCTTCTTATTCTACTAAAAAATCTTCTCAATAAAATCATCAATGATTTTCAGGTGCCTAAATTCAACTGAAACTTTCTACTCTTGTTATACTTAACCTCCCAGCTTTATTGATTACTATAAATCACCGCTTCCTCTGGAATGACTGACTTTTTTTAAATTTTGGTTTACTTTTTGGTTTCATAAAAATTTACTCTCATAGTTTATCACTTGCCTCTCCAACTGCTTCAACTCTGACACCTTTGTAGGCTCAATTGACTTGCTCCCTTCCTGAAAGCTAGAATTTAAATTCTAGACCATTTTTTAATTTCACTCTGTATGCTCTTTTTAGTGAACCTCATGACCATGTCCTCTTTTTCCAATGCCAAGCAGATGACTTGCAAATTTCTATTTTCTGTACTGAGAACCAAATTTTTATATCCAATTGCCAACTTGGTCTCTTCACTTTTATATATCAAAGGCACTTCAACCTTCACACAAGCAAAAACAGATTCAAAATCTTATAACTTCACCTTAATCTTAACCAAGCTCCCTTCTGATATCTTCTAGCAATCTCCAACTGGGAAAACAAAACAAACAAACAAACAAAAAATTAATCTTCATGCCTCTTTCTCAACACCTAATTTCTATAAAATTCTTCTTCAACAAAATGCTTTGAATTCATGCATGTCTGTCTTTACCATGCTCATCATAAAAGGTACTTTGAAATTATTTTTGCCGGCTGAAGAAATTAATGATGAATGTATTAATAAAAAGGAAGATGTATCAAAGTATAGAGTTAGTCTGTGAGAGATGAAGTAGTATTTTGATTTGCTTGGGTTATTTTAGTGAGATAAAATAGTAGAAGAGAAAATAGGAAAAAAGTGTTATTGTCAGACCATGGTGAATTTTCTGTGCCGTGTTTGTGAGTTTAGATTTTATTTTGTAAGAACTAAGAGGACTTGAATGCATTTTTCTTCTTGTTTTTTTTTTATCAGATGATGTACTGTAACTTAGAGACATTATTCTAAAATAGTGTGCAACATGGATAGAAGAAAGAGAAATTAGTTATCATGTTGTAGTTTAGACGATATTGAAACATTACAAGCAAGTGGTGGTAAAGAACTAAATGCTGTAATGCAAATGCCAATGGAAAATACCAGAGATGGTGTGGTGGGTTTATATAGTGGTTTTCCTTTTAGGACTTATTTGTGTTGAGGAATAGGAGAAGAAGGAAAAATGAAAGACAATTCTGAGATTTTCAGTTGGATGGCCTGAATGATAACAATAACAGATAGAAGCATAAAAATGATTTATTATCTTGCCTAACAGTCATCTCTATCTGGGTGTACCACATCAGAAAGTCAACATACACTTAAATGAATTTATCATCCTCCAAACTATTCCTCTCTTGTAGTTTCTGTTTTAGTAATTGCCATCCCAATCATGTAGAAATTTCATAATCACCTTTTACTTTCTCTTCTACCTAGTTCATGATGTTCAGATGCTCACCATATCTTACTGATTTTATCTTCCAAGTCTCTCTTAGATTTTCCTTTCTTTATTTTGATATTCTTTCACATAGACTATTGCAGAAGACTCCTTGTTTCCCATGTCTCCTTTCAGGTACTCTATGTTTGGGAAATGATATAGTATTGCATAAAAGACCACTGTTTAGAAGTAGACTAAACCATGTTCAAATCTTAGTCCTGTTTCTCTTAATACATTACATAACTTCTTTTAAACTTTGTCCCAGGCTAGTTTTAAAAAATGAATGATAAAATAGATTACATGATCTCTTTGGAAATTTTGTCATTAATTATAAATAGGAATTTGATTGATATGTGTATTAGAAATAAAAACGTGTAATGTATTTTAAATAATCATTGTGGTGGTTGTTATTTTTGTTACTCTAATTCTACATTTAGGATCATTAACTTTAACTAGCTATGTGATACTGGCTAAGTAAAGCATTATCTGGGCTTTAACTTACTCATTTGTGAAGTGGAAAAATATATTTACCTTGAATGATTGTTGAAATAATGAAAGTAGAGATGTATATATGACAAACACATAAATGCCTGAGATTTCATGAATGCTCAATAAATGTTATTTCACTTTTCTCCACTTTCCTTTTTAATTATTTTAACTTCTCAAAATGTCATATTTACTATGCACATGATAACTTTTCAAACCATCTGATTGCTTCAAAAATAGAAGTAAAAATACCTCTCCTTCTCCCTTAGTCTCACTTTTAAATCTTAAATATGATACTTTGTATAGCCCAGAGGCATGCATTTGTATCCATTTTGAACAAACAATAAAATACTATTCTAGTTCTTTTGACCTTTGGATTTTTCTCTTAATATATTTTAATAATCTTTCATATTAGTGCATACATGCAGAACTTTCTTTTAAAAGCAAATAGAGACATAACACATTTTTACAGTATCCATTGTGTGGATGTATCATAATCATAATTATTTAAATTCATCTCATTCACTTATTAAGTGGCATGCAGTTTATTCTCATTCTTTGTTACTATATATAAAGCTATAGTGAAAATAAACACCTATCTTTTCAAACTTGTGCAATAACATTGGTGGGATATATTTCTAGCATTGAATTAGCTAAATCAAATAGTATGAGTATAAATGTGGGTAGACATCACAAAATAGCTATCTAAAAATGCACATATTTGAAATCTATCTTGGGCATTTTATACTTTTAGATTTTTCTCACATTTGCCAGTCATATAAGTAAAAAAAACCTATTTTTTAAAATCTTTCAAGTTTCTAATTATTTGTGAAGCTATGTAGCTTTTCCTTATTTATTTCTTATTTATATTTAGGTTTCTGCAATTTCTGATAATTTTATTTTCCAATTATAAAAATGCTGAGTTTTATTTTACTTACTCATTTGTAAAAACTCTGCATATTATAGAAATTGCCATTATTTTTTTCTGTTTAATGAATTTTAAATAAATGAACGAATGAGTTTCTACTATTTTTTTCAATGTATTATTTTAATTTTTGACTTTATTTATGGTGTTTTATCAAGCTAAGTTTATTAGTATTTATCTGTAAATATTTGGGAAAGAAATAAGTTGATGAGCTGAACTAAGCTAAAGCCTCTTGCAATCTCCTAGAGGGTGATTATTTTATTTTTCTAAACCCTAAGGGAAATCTTTCAAAGTTCTTCAGAGGTCACAATTCACAGAGTTTGAGTAAATATAAAACAAAATGAAGTGTTCTTGTTAATATTGTCTATAGAAATATTCATCATAGCTGACATCAGGTTGAAACTAATAATTTATTGAACCTCATTTTTTCTTAGACCTCATTCAGACTTGATAGAGACAATCTGTGAAATCCTTTTTTTATTATGTCTAAACAATAAAATTCTTCTGGTGGTTCTGTGTGATTTATGTATGGCTATAAGCATAACTCATGTAAGACAATAAAGTCCACACCACTTATAAGAATGACTCATAGGCTGCCATACTGTATGTGAGATTTATAAAGAGTATACCACTATTTTGTTACCTTGTTCCTAAACACATAAATGAATTTCAGATAACACTTATCAGAGATAAAACTAGATAGGCTAGCATTAGTTGAGGATATCACTTTATAGATGAGCACCATGCATGAAAAGACCTCAACACAATATAATTCCCCATTGTAGGGACAATATGATTAAAACAGACAATTAGATCATCAAAAAAAAGGGATGAAACTCACAAGTGTCATGATTTGTGGGGAAAACAAACACAAACAGAACACTTACGTTGCTGATCCAGTACAGTTGACCCTTGAACAACACAGGTTTGAACAGCTGGGGGTCACTTATACACAGATTTTCTTTCACTTCTCATTCCTGCGACAGCATGAGCAACTCCTACTCTTCCTCCTCCTCAGTCTAGTCAACTTGAAGACGATGAGGATAAAGACTTTTGTAATGATCCATTTTCACTTAATGAATAGTATCAGTCATCAGAAGGCTATTAGTAGTTATGATTTTGGGGCAGTTGAAAGCTATACATGGATTCTTGACTGTGTTGTAGATTTATACTTCTAATCTCTCCATTGTTCAAGGTCAATTGCATAAGTATCAGGCTGATTTTCATGGTGGGGAAATTATTACAAAATTAAACACTTTTCTATAAGAACACCTATTATCTCCTAGGTAATAGTGGTATATAAGGTTGTGTCATTTTGACCCTTAATTTGTAAAATCTTTCACACTAGATGGAAAAGAACTTAAACTTGAGTTTAATTTTATGAGAACAGAAAAGCTCATATATGACAATTTTTAGGGGCTTGCTGTGGGAAAAATGGATAACAAAAGGAGCATGGAATTATACTATTATTTCAATTAGCTGTTCTCTAATCTTGAAGTTAGAGTATTCAGGTACTGCTTGATTCTGTGAAATTCCTCTTCAGAAATTCCTAACATGAACACAGATTTGAGAATATTTTAAGAATCTCATAATACTCCTTGATGACACTGGTGACATTCTCTGACATTGAAAAAAACAGGTTTACGTATCTCTACTTTATCCTCTGAGCCCTCAGTAGAACAAGCTTTGCCTTTTAGGCCTTGTAGCTCTATTATTTCTCCAAATATGAGGCCAAAGGGAAAATAAAATTTATTTCCCTGAAAATGTCAGTTCCCTGGGGTTAGTATGTACTAACTTCTGGATTCACATTTGTCACACTGGCAGCTATTCCTGTTAAAAACCTCACTAGGCACCCTCATTCCCATTTCCCTGTAACTATATCAGAATGCAGCAATAACCAGAGAGAAGTTTGCCACCAAGAGTAACAAGCTAAACATTGAACTTCCCTGAAAAGCATGCCGTCTGAGTTCAGATTGTATCTTGAATTTGGGCCCAGGGAGGTGATAGTGTCAGATATGGGATAGAGAGAGTTGAGGGTGGCAGTCATCTAGGAATCACTGTGAAAGGTCAAGGCACAAGAAAAAAAAATTTGTGTCATGAATCAGACCTTGGGAAAAGATGAAGAAGAGACAGCCTCAGTTCTCTAGAATTAGTTTGTGGTAACTTTAGAGACTTACATTTCTTACACCAGCAGATACTTCTATTACAAACCTCACTAGCCACTCTCAACCTAGTTTTCCTACAACTATATCAGAATCGAGAGAAGTTTGAAGTTTTCCACCAAGAAGATACAGGACCCTGTGGATCTATTGTATCGAACTTTCAATGAGGAGAAGAATATTTTTTATCATAATCCCTCAAAAGAGGAAATTCAAATACAGGAACATTTTGTAATGAAATCAAACTTATTTGGGGATGAGAAATAAAGAAATAAAAGATAAGCTATTTCTCATATTCTAGCTAATATATCTGACTGAAAAATCACATTAAATGTAAAATCCATCTTAAAACAATAACAGGAATGTCAAACTGCCAAAATCTAGAACTACATAGTTAAAATGAAAACTGCAAGCATCTTTTAAAATATAATAATCTGAACCTTCTTTTTTAGATATAATATCATTAAGAAGATTATGCATTTAACACTTTCTCTCCCCCTAAGGATCCATGATCTTCCCCACTTAAAGAATTATACATCACATTGTAAATTGAAATTCTAGCAGCATCCATATCGGTGAGAAGCTAGGTACTTTGTACTCTGACTTCCCAAATTAAAAATAAACAGAAGCATACTATCTCAGGGAGAACTGAATTTCTCTCTTTGGGAATTTTCGCAGGGTGAGAGAAAGTGAATAGCAACACCTCTACTTTCAAGTCATTCTAAATATCAGCAGTTCAAATATGAGAAAATAAATTAATTAATAATGACATCCTGATAAATTTTCAAAGGAGGCAATCAGGACAGTGACAAATATAGCAATGACAAGACTCTGATGCCTAAGGCACAATGTTCAAAAACAAGCAGGACCTGACAGAATCATACAATCTTGGTGACCCATCCAGAGATTGCCTGACAACTGGCTTTAGTTTTGGAACAAAGAGTGAGAACAAAATCAAGATAGGAATATCAAAATTAAATAGAAACAGGAAGTACTTTTTTAAAGGTCTCAAATTCAACAGAAATCCAGGAACAAATCACCTGGCAGTCTTCTATGAGACTGGCCCTTGGAGGATCAGTGGAATAGCACAGGTGGCTGGATTAAAGCAGTGCCAAATCCACCATTATCACCTTGTTCATCCCCTGGACTTCAACTAAGCTCCATCTGTGTGATGGTGGGCTTGAAATTTTCAGCATTGTGGTAGCTTCTTTGGTGTACTTTATGCTACAACAAAAATGAGAGGAAGAATGGATTGGTCTAGAATTAATCATCAACCTATTAGTATAAAGAGTTTGGGGGACATCTATACATTAATATGTTTTATGACATTCACTGGCCAGTCAGCTATCAATGCCCTGTATGAGTGAGGTGAAAAACAGGAATAGGCTTATGATCACTAAACTTTCTAGATAATCATATCTAACCTCAGTGTTTAAAATAGTCTATACACTAATGACTTTCCAAACCTTTGGTTCTAGCTTTGAAATTGCTCCTGAGCTCCAGATTTATATATGCAATCTTCTTTTCCTCATGTGACAACTCTATTTGGATCTCCAATTTAGTCTCTCCACTGTCTATCCACTTACTTGGGTTCAATTATTCAGGAAACATCCTTGATTCTTGTATTTTTCTAACCTTCATTCCTTCTAGTTTATCATCAAATGCTGTTAACTCTTCTAAAATATATCTCCAGTCTATCTGCTTATCTATACCTCCATTATTACCAACCTCATCCAAGCCATGGTCATATTTTACCTATACCATTGTAATTGCATTTTAATGTATCCCCTGCTCTCACTGCTGACCTTCTATACGACATTTTCTTTCCAGCAGTTAGAGTGATTTTTTAAAAAGTAAAATAAATCCTTTCACTCCGATGCTTAGGAGTGAATGGCTGCACATTATGCCAAGAATAAACTCCAAATACTAAACCATATCTGCCAAGGCCTTTGTTTTATTCCCCCATACTATCCTTATTTTTCTTCCTTGAATATGTAGATCTCATTTCCAACTCAGGGTTACTTGAGCTTCTCTCTGCCTGTAACATTTAGATCTTTGCAAAAAGAGCTCCTTATCTGTAAGAGCTCAGGTACATAATCTCTAATCAGAGAGTCCTTTCCTGGCCAACTAATTTGTATAGTCTCTAGCCATTCCTCATCTCGCCCCTCCCTCTTTATAGCATGTGTTACTACTTTGTTTAAACTTTCTTATTACTTTACTTGCTTTAATATCCCCTCCTGGAAGAAAATGTAATCTTCATAAGAGCAAGGACCTTGTTTGCCTCATTCATTACTGCATTTCCAGAACTAGAACAGTGCCTTGCATGAAGTAGGCATACAAAGACTGATTGAAATATAATAACATATGCCTCCTTTGCCCTCTGATTAAATATTATGTCTCTCAGATCATCTCTGTCTCATTAAAGTTTCTTTTTTTCTTCATAACATTTATCATAGGCTGCAATGGTTGCATTCATTTATTGGTTTCATTTTTAAAAATTGTGTAGTACCCTCAACTGAAATGTAAAGACCACGAGAGCAAGGGCCTTATAGGGCTTTTTCACAATTAAATAATCAGTACCTATACCTAGAAGTATCTTTGGCACAAAGTAAGAGCTCAATTGATATCTCATGATTAAATGAAAGAATTTTGATATAAAGTTGCAGAAAAAAAAGATCTGTATTTGATTCACTCTTTCAAATAGCTAGGGTTCTGTAATTGAGCTCCTGGTAAGGGAGTAGGCATTTGAATAGTGTAAAAAGGAATAGCAGTAAAAATTTATGTATAACATAATTATGGCAGATGTGTTTTACATATATTAACTCAATGTCACAATAACTCTATTAAGTAGCTATTACTATGAATTCCATTTTAAGCATAAGGAAACTGAGGCAAAAAGAGATAGACTGAAAATTTACAAGATATTTTTTAATTGTTATTATTATTATCTTTACTAATAAGCTCTTTCCCCCCAAGTGGTCGGCCAGAATTTGAAGCTTTATTATCTATCTTGAGAGCTCATCCTCTTAAATGATATTCTACAGTGATTTTAACCTGAGTCTTGGAACAGGAAATTTTACTTGTTCTCTTCAGTAAAAGTTTATCGAGAAACGAATGTATTCATTGCTTTGGATTGTCTAGGTGTGACTTATCTCTAGACCCCGTGGAAGGGAGAAAGCTGGTCTTCACAATCTGTAGGTCACCTTGAGACCTGAGAGTTCATGGAAAATGGTATTCTTAAGCTCATTTGTTTCACTCTAGACTTCAAGATGCACTTTATTCTGACCATCAGTGAAAAACAATTTGAGATACCAATAGTGAAAATATGTGATAAAATCATTGTTTTCTGTTATTCTGAGAAATTGTCAATGTGTTCCATATCAGTTTTCTTAAAAAAAAATCCTTTTCTTCTAGCACCACCTATTTCAGCTTTCTTCCTGGATGACTTCAGAGGGAATTCTTCCTTGAGGCAAGCAATCTCTGTATCATTAGCACAAAGTAATCTTTAGTATAATGGGCTTTAATTGCCTTTAATTATTTTATGTCTGAATTACCGTACACTGCAGGACGTTTAGAACCGTAATAATAAAATATCTTATTATAGTGGTTTATTGTAGTACCATGCTTAACTTTAACTTCTGGGAATCAGTCTGAGATCTTACAGTGCCTGTAAATCATTCTAATCTCATGGCAGAGGTTGAAGGTCCAGTGGGACCCTGAATAAGAAATGAAACATATAAACTTTTCAAATTAATTCCCATTAAAGTCTATGGCTTTTTCTTAATCTTATTCTGCTTGAGCTATGACAAAATTTAAATAGTCAATATTTATCAGTCACATAGTAAACTACAATTAAAATTAATAATAAACTAACATCTTTATATTTCCCACATTAAAATAATTATATTTCTATTCTAAAGCATTCCAGATACAAGTTAAGGTAAAGAAACATCAATTTCATTATTGTTAATCCTTAAGTATTTGGTGAACTAATGATTTCCATGCTAAATATATTAGAGGACGATTTTTTTTCCTAATCCATGTCTGTGAGTTACCTCCCTATAGTCTATATCTCAGTATAATGCTCATTAAAAATGAAGGTTTTCAGGTTCTATATCTCAGTATAATGTTCATTAAAAATGAAACTTTTCAAGTATTGTGAGAATGTTGAAATGGGAATGTCATCCAATTTTCTTAGGTGAGAGGGATAGTTTTGTTTTTTTCTTGATCAAATTCTAATAATACCAATATTTGTCTATATTGCATGTCATAATATTTTGTATCAGTTTAAGCAAAAAATATTATACATGCAATAACTTTATTGAAAGAGGGAAATTCATGTAAATAGACAAACCAATTTCAGCAGATGGGAAACACAGCATAAGGAAGTGTTTTGGAATTTGGTTCCCGAGTATGTGACAGTTGGTTATAATCATTTAGAAACCTTCTCCTGGATCGTGTTGCCTCTTCAGTGCCTGAAATTGCCCTTGAAAGAAATAGCTAGGGAAGTGGAGTTGGGATTGGCAGTTGAGGGAAACTGCCAGGGGAGAAAGGGGCTCACCTCATCAACAAGGGTACCTGCATAATGAACATTTGTATACCTAACCCTGAATTATACTCCACATCTTTAAAATAAAATAAAATAAAATAAAATGAACAGCACCTATGCAAATTGAAATTTGATCCAATACCACACAAAAGAATATATAGGATGTTCACCCAACTTGTCTTTTAGGAGGTTTTGCTTTTTGAGTGGTATAATCCACCATATTTGACAATGATGCCTAAGATTTTGTGATTTGAGGATAATTCCATTGGGAAATCTTATTTGAAGGCAATTTTCCTGGGAGAAGTAATGCATTAACCCATCACTTACACTAACAATATTTGAAAAATATATAGGATTGATTTCTAATCTACTAATTCACAAGACTCTGTGGCAATGATGTGGAGTCAGGGGCTAGAGTATTGTCAAAATATGATGGCACATTGTAGCAGGAGAGGTAACCCAGATATGAGATACAATTAAGTAATAGAAAATCTGTAAAAGACATTTAATTGACAAGGCCAGGGTTGAAAACTACTGAAAAATATGGTCGAAAATAGTCCAGCTACATGCCAGTTGTTAAAGTATGACCTTGAAATTAGACTTCACAGCATTTAACTGCCTCAGAAGGAAAAAGAGCTGCCCTTCCAGCTGGAATTGACTTCATCTAAGTTGTTTCTATAACTTCAGGAAATGAAAATACATATTAATAAGCCTGAATGAAAATGCATTTCTTAAAACGAAGATGAAAAACAGCTGTGATCTCTTTCACAACTATCATTAGACTTCACAGACAGATGGAAACAGAGATGGAATGATGGACAATCAAATGAGCTATTAACTCTGGCAGATTCTAAATATTTGCTGATTTCAAAGCTTGCATGAAAATAACCTAATAGAAACACCACACATAATCAACCAACACTAAACTGTATTTGTCAAAAGTATTTATTTTTTTAGGATTTTTTTCCCTTATTTTTCTTAGATTACTTTCAGCAAGTCTATTTGCTTTACGCCATGAAAAAAATGAATCACTTGAAATAGAAAGACATGGAAATACTATTTTTGAGTAAAAAGTACTTACTTCCTGTTCAACTAGCTATCAGTGGAAAGTTCAGATTTGATGCTAATAGAGAACTGATCTGTTACTTCATTTTAATAATTAACTTTGCTGTATTTTGTTTATCTGCTCTATAAAATATACATATCTGTGGTATCCAGAATGCAAGTAATCCATGTGTATTGTCTCATTGGTTTGAGTGAATTGTTTTTCAAGCTTGTTTGAAGAAGGATCATTCAGATTGCATCCCAACACCACCAACCACAATCTACCACCTATTACTATCACACGTGTTTTTCTGTCATGTTATGATATCTTTCAATATAATACTTTAAAATGCCTTCTGTGTCTGGCAGCTAATAAGTGTGAACAAGATTCAGGAAAATTCTGTTACTGAAGATTAGAATCATGAAATGCAAGGTTCTGCCAGTCAAAACTTCAGGTATGTGAGTCAAGCAGTTGCAACATAATGATTTATTTAAGTCGGAGAGAATTATTTGTCTTTAATCATGTGTATGAATAATTTTGATTTATTTTTATGTATTGTAGAAAAAGGTGCTTTCCTTTTTCATGTCCTGTGATAGGGTGACATATCACACAGTAGGACACATTTTTTAGAAGCTATTGTATTATATATGGAGGAATAAGAAGAAGTAAAGAGGATTACAACATACCATAAATTAAATATGGACTATTTGAATGCACAGGATCGTGCCTTTAAAACATGGTGTTACCTTTTTACTCTACATGCCATGTGCCTTCAAATTCAGAAACATATACTGTGATTTGTAAGCAAGGTGCTTCCTTTGGCCCAATAAGTACCTTCTTATTTGTGTAGATTTGGCTGGACCAGGTTCCTGCCAATGAAATGTTCCAAATACATCTCTGTCACCTCATTCACTGCGCTGAATCAGCACTCTCTGGGCACAGAGTTTTCTTGAAAGTTTCTTCAAAATATCACACACTGGAGGGGATATTTTCACAAAGGCTGATTCAGCAAGTAAAGTAAGAGGGGAAGTGAGAGATTTATAGGGTTCTTTCAACGCTGGAAGGAGCCCTGCTGATGAATAAAAGGATGATTATGCAGGTTGGCTTGTGTGTGCTGTGCTTCCAGAGAATGAACCTCATTCTCTTCATTTCGTTTGAAATTAACACTCTCTGTAGCCTAGTCATATACTCTGCTGCACGTAGAACAGGCCCTCCATTACACTTGTATTTGAATAATACTTTTCATTTCCCAAAATGTTGCATTTGCCATTTCATCGCTTCATGTCCATTCAATGGCTGGGTATATAAGTCAGGTATGATTAGTCAAATCTGACAGATAAAATAAGAGGGAGATTAAATAATTTGCCTAAGACCTTATAGTTAATTATTGGGAGAATTGAGACTAAAAGACTATTGAGGTTGCTTGATTTCAATTCTATGAACTTTTCAATGCACATATGAACATGTCAATTCCATATGTAGAGTGAGATTAGATAGGTAGGTAGATAGATAGATAGATAGACAGACAGATAGATACACTGACACATATATACATGAATGAGGTACTTACTATAGACCAGCAATTGTGTAAGATGCTTTAGCTACCATTATGAATAAATCAGTCTCTGTCCTCAAGGCAGAATAAAAAAGGAAAGTTCAAACTCTAACAACAATTTAAATATCATGCTTCCTATTGACTAGCATATGAGGAAAACACAGTATCTGATTATTATATTTGAATTCAGGCATTGATTTTAGATGCAATTCCAACTTATTTCTAGAGGTACTGAAAACTATTTCACTGACTCTAACTGCTAGTAGTGTCTTTAAAAAGATAAGATTCCGAACACTGACAAAAATTTATTTATTTTTTTCCTGCAAACTTTCTGATGGTCTTTTTTATTATTATTATAGAGATGTGGACTACAATTCAGGGTTAGGTATACAAACATTGATTATGCAGGTACCCTTATGGATGAGGTGTGCCCTTCCCTCCCCTAGCAGCTTTCCTCAACTGCCAATCCCACACCCCTCCCCTGACAGTTTCCCACTACTGCCAATCCCTTTCTTATAGTATTATAATTGAACTATTATAATACTTATGAGTGAGAACATAAGGTATTCCTGTCTTTTTTTCTGTGATAGATCACCGAGTATGATCAACTCCAAATCTATCCAAGTTGCCCTGGAATTCATGTTTGTCCTTCTTTATGGATGCATAATATTCCATTGTGAAGATGTACCACATTTTTTTATCCAGTTCAGCTTTGATGAACATGGTTGGTTCCATTTTTTTGCTATTGTGAATACAGCTGCAACAAACATATGTGTGCAGGCATCTTTTTTGTAGAATGATTTGAGTTCCTCAAAGTATATTCCTAATAGGTGAATTGCCGGGTCATATGGAAGGTCAATTTCTAGTTCTTTCACAAATCACCACAGTCTTCCAAAAAGGTTGCACTAGTATGCATTCCCACCAGCAGTGTAGAAGCGTCCCTTTTTCTCTACAACCTCACCAGCATCAGTTGCTGTTTATTAAGGATGGCCATTCTTACTGGGATTAGGTGGTATCCCAATGTGGTTTCGATTTGCATTTCTCTGATGATGAGTGAAGCTGACACTTTTCCATGTGTCTGCTGGCTACCTGTATATCTTCTTTTGAGAAGTGTCTCTTCATGTCTGTTGCCCACATTTTAAAGGGTCTGTTTATTTTTTATTCACTCGGTGTTTGAGTTCCTTGTAGATCCTGGATGTTAGGCCTTTGTCAGACATACAGTTGGCAAATATTTTTTCCCATTCTGTGGACTGTCTCCCTGCTCTCTTGATGGTTTTCTGTTGGTTTTTGTGAAAGTATTAATGTTGTTATACTAAATTGCCCCCACGTGATTCTTTTTTTTTTTTTTTGAGTTGGAGTCTCACTCTGTCACCCAGACTGGAGTGCAGTGGCTGCTCCCAACCACAGCAGCCTCGACCTGCTGGGCTCCTGCAATCCCACCGCCTCAACCTTCCAAGTAGCTGGAACTACAGGTGCCGGCTACCACGCCCAGCTGATTTTTTATTTATTGTAGAGATGAGGTCTCACCAAGTTGTCCAGGCGGGTCTTGAACCCACGGGCTCAGGCAATCCACTCACCTCAGCCTCCCAAAGCACGGGATTACAGGCTGAGCCACCGAGCCGGCTATGCCCACGTGATTCTAATGTGGAGTCAGAGTCCCTCCTCTGAGGCAGCCGCCACCTCCTTCCAGGCAGCCATTATACATTGCACCGCCTATGCCTGAGGCGAGCCGCCACCGCTGCTGCTGCCACCGCTGCTGCTGCCGCCACCGAGGCAGCCATTCCACATCACACCGTCAGTGCCTGAGGTGAGCTGCAGCTGCTGCTGCCAAGGCAGCCATTACACATCACACACCCGTGCCTGAGGCGATCCACGACTTCAGACCTTGAAGCCCCTGTGAGCAAGATCTGCTGAGGTCTACTACCATCCAGACGTCCTGCCAGGCGGTGGGTCTCCTCTCATGTGCCTTGAGGCAACATCTCCCTCCCCTTGGGGGGGGTTGCTGAGATAAAAGACCATCTGGAGCGAGGGATAACACCACCTCCTGGCGATTTAAGGTAACAACACCGAAAGGGGAAAAACGGAAGCCTGACAGACATAGGCCAGATCTGAGTGGTGAATGGGCCATCGTGAACTGAGTGATGATCTGAACTGCCCTTCACAACAGGCCAGGGGCAACTGATCCTAACTGTGAACAAGCTTACCTGCCTGAAAAGACAGCTAGAAATCAAAAATTTAAAAGTAGTGGGCTGTGATTGTTAATTTTAGGTGTCAAACTTACTGGATTAAAGAAAACCTACAGAGCTAGTAAAACATTATTTCTGAGTATGTTTATGAGAAAGTTTTCAGAAATGTTTGCTGTGTAAGTCAGTGTACCGAGTAGGAAAGATTCACTTTCACCCAATATGAGTGGGCATCATACAATCAACTGAGAGCCTATATAAAACAAAAAGACAGAGAAAAGGTGAAATCTCTCTCACTCTCCCAGTGCCAGGACACGGTTCTAATCCGGACTTTGGATATTAAAACTTCATGTTTTTTGACCTTCAGACTCCAGGACATACACCAGCAGCCCCCCAGGTTCTCAAGGCCTATGGCTTCTGACTGAACATTATATTATCAGCTTCCCTGGTTCTGAGGTTTTTGGACTTAGACTAATCCATGCTACTGGCATCCCAGGGTCTCCAGAAACAGATGGTCTATTACAGGACTTCTAACCTCCATGACTGTGTAAACCAATTATCTTAACAAATATCCTTTCATATATCTATATCTATATCCCTGTATCCAACTGATTCTGTTTCTCTACAGACTCTTGAGTAAAATAAGACCTATATTCCTGAAGTTATTGAAATTTTGGTTTCATAATATCAAATACTAATTTAACATTTCTCATATAGCACAGTTCACAATAGTAAGTCATAGGATAAGGAATTTTTCTTAAAGCATAAATTAAACATAAGAATCTGATTAATCCTACGTTGACACTAACAAGTACATAATCCTTTATTCTTAAATTATCCTTAATTTCACAAGTGAAATTTTTGATCCACACATATTGAGTTTTATTTGCCTTCATCTTTAATAGAATCTAATTAGAGAAAACTGAAATTCATTTATTCATACACCAAATGATTATTATGCACCAACTGTGAGCCAGGAACTATCATATGTGCTCAGAGACTTGCTCTTATACACTTACAGTACACATGGGAGAAGACATATATTAACAAAATAATTGCAAAAACATGTAGTTGCAATTGTTCCACATGTGTTATGAAGGAAAACTACATATGTTGACTTTATAATAGGTGAATTTGGCATAGTCATGGACATCAAGGAAAGTTTCCCTGATAAAGTATTTATTGAGCCAAGAGCTAAAGAGTAAGGAGTTAATTAGGCAAATAATTTAGGGTATAGCATGCCAGGTAGAAGGAGCAACATGCATGAAGATAACACAAGAGGGCACTTTTGCAGATTGGATTAATAGCCCTTAGTTGAGGTTGAATAAAACATTGAAATATCAAATTCACCAAGGAAACATTAGACTTTGCTTGAGCAAAGTTCAGAAGAATTTATGTAGACGCTCCCGATCATCTTTTGGACAACATTCGCCATGTAACAACCTTCCTTTCTTAAGGACTATGATTTCAATTACTCATTTTAATCATGTTTTACTGTCAAAAGGACATAGTTCAGATGGAAATAGCAAGTATCTCCACTTAAGGATGGGGGATTTTCCATACTACCCCAGTATCTGGCCACTGGGCATTGTTTTGTCAGTTGACAGGTAAAAAGTGCTTTTGTGTGTGTGTATGCCTGTGTCTGTGTTTTCTTCTCTCTAATCAGGGTAGAAGTCAAAGGGGAGTCAGATTCTTTACAACTGATGACATTTCTCACCTAGTCTGGAAAACCTGTGCAAACCATTCTAGGCAACAAGAGCTAGTCACCATAAAATAAAACTATACCTGTACTAAACACAGCCTTACAAGTCATCAAAGCAAGTTAAAGGATCAGTTTGATGTTTAACAGAGAGTCAATGTGCATCTTTATGTTTTGTAGTGACACGCTGAGGTAAGAGTTTACTTGGCTTTGAGCCTATGCAGCAGCCTCAGAAAATCAGTAAAATACAATGAAAATATTAAGAGGTTAACAACCATGTAAGCCACACTGAGGACCTGAAAATAAGTGGATACAGTGGGGAAATAAGTCTGCTGACTGCATAAAGATATAGTGAAAAGACCAACGAGGAAAAGCCTTGCCTGTCTCTATCAGCCCAGCTAGTTTTTCCAGATGGCCTTCTCTGTTTCCTTTAATTCACAAACTACAGCATTCACAAGTCATGTACATTCACTCCACTTCTTAAATCTTACTTATTATTTATCACTTCGGTATTCCTTTCCCAAAGGATACTGTAAATTCACTGAGGAAAAAACCTATGACGTCTTTGTATCTTTGCTGTCTCAGGTAATTTTTCTAATTCTATCTATTTGCAACAAGGTTTTATCTATCTATCTATCTATCTATCTATCTATCTATCTATCTATCTATCTATCTATCTATCCATTGAGTCAGAGTCTCATTCTGCTGCCCAGGCTGGAGTGCAGTGGCACAGTCACAGCACCGCAATCTCAACCTGCTGGGCTCAGGTGATCCTTCCACCTCAATCTTCCAAGTAGCTGGAACTACAGGTGTGCACCACTACACCCGGTTAAGAAGGTCTCGCCATGTTGCCCAGGCTGGTCTCAAACCCATGGGTTCAGGCAATCCTCTTGCCTCTGCCTCCCAAAGTGCTGGGATTATAAGTGTGGCCCACTGTGCCTGGCAACAAAGTGCTAAACAACATATGTGCTAGGTGAGGGTATGTGTATTATGTTGGTGACCGTTCTACTCATTTGACCAATGTCAAATGGTTAGTAAATGGTGAAACCTGTATTTGTACCCTAATTTGCTTGATTTCTGTTAGTTCTAGAGTTGGACCAAACACAGCTTAAAATTTTGGCTCTACTATGTATTTAGTTGTATAAATATGAAAAAATATATACTTGTTAATAAAGTATATAGTAAGAGCTAAGTGCTTTAATAAATTCCTATTCTCAATCAGTCTTCTCAACAATCCTAAGAAGGTATTTTTATTATTCTCATACCACAAAGGAATACACCAAGACAGAGAAAGATTAAGTAAACTGTCCAAGGTCACATAGTTAGTGAGCAGCAGGACTGAGATACAAACACTAATGAATTTAACTCCAAGTGCATCTGTGTAACTGATGTTATCTTCTTAGTTATAGTAAATATTAACTGGATATGTTCTATATCAGATATGCATGCATGCCTGAAATTGCATAGAAAGTTTACTCTGTGCATTTGCATATTTATCCCTGCAGTTTGCTTGCATTAAATTCTCAAAGTTGTCCAACATTCCAAAAAATTCAAAAAACACGTATTATAGTGGTGTGAGGAGGAGGATGGGATATGAAGCAGTATAGCACATGATCTCTGCATTCCAGGAGCTCACAATTCCATGTAGTAAGCATGGCATAAGACAAAAGAAAAGATATGGTCGGATGTAACCAAAGTGATTTAGAGGAGGATACTTCTGACTGTGGCAGAAAGGAACGGCATTACAGAAGAGAGTGTATTTGAGTTGTGTCTTATAGAATGGGCATGCTTTTGAGAGGTAGAAAAGTGTAAGGCAAAACTTTCAGGATGCAGGGTTGGGAGATGGAATGTGAGCAAACACAATGTCACCCCCCACAACGTTGACATAGTGTATGGAACATCCATCATTTCTCCTTACTATTAGAGCATAGCTGTGAACTCTCCTGTTCACACTATTTCCTGTAGATGTCCTGGTGACTTTAAGGAGGCTTGGGAGAAAGTTTTGCAAAGCACCTGTTTTAAGCTAGTGGTTTTCACAACCTTGCATTCAACCATCCCAAAGCCAAAGTGAAATTAAATTAATTTGACCCTTAAAAATTATATTTGTAATAAGGAGAACTAAAGACCATAAAATGAAGAGAGCACAACAAAACAGAAATCAAATTAAGAGGCTGTCCTGAAGACCTTTAAGGTGAGCAGGACCTTTTATGCATTGGATGTTGTTAAATCACTCAGTTCATTTCACAGTGACTTGCTTTGATGCAGTCTAGGATGAAATGTACTTCATTGTTCCTGTGCATAATTAATATCATTCTGTAGTCTTCATCAGATAGGTCACCTCTGATTGTAAAGCCATTATGTTTTTCTTGAATTTCCTCTCATAATGGGTCCTCAAACACAGGTAAGGGGTCATAGGGGTGAGTCTGAAGAACTACAAGTGTTGTCCTTTAATGAACTTGGTCTTACTATCTTCCATTCATTCATGCATGCATCCATTCATTTACTCATGAGTTCACACCCCCATCCCTCTATGATTAAATAAATATACACTCATTATTTTATTCAGTTGTTTAAGTGTTTATTGCTCTCAGGCACTGTGCTAGGCACTGAGGATATAAAGACCAATAAGACAGGTTCTGTCTTAAGTTCCTCAGTCAAGTTGGAAATACTAGCATATTAACAGATAAACTACAGTGTAACATATGGACTACAAAAGTAGGATTTTCATTGTTAAAGAGTACAAGAGTTTACATTTAAAAGCTTTCTATTAAAGAAGAAAAACAAATTATACAGTAAAATAAATCCAAGCAGTACAAAAAGCATTACAATAAGATGTGACATGATAACCTCAAACGCTCAGTCCTCCCTCCAAAGGCAGTTTCTCATATTTCTTTTCAGAAATTTTCTTTACACACCATGCACACACAGACACATTGTGCCCATTTATCTGAATCTTGCTTTTGTCACTGAGTTTATCTTGGGGAATTTTCCATATCAGTATTCACTCTTCATTCCCTTTAATAATTGATTGGCATTTTATTGTATGAATGTAGACCATTTGCTTATCCAGTCTTCTTCTCAGGTGCATTTTGGTAGTTTCTGGTGATAGCTGTTTTGAAGTAAAGGAACAAAGAATACTCCAATTAAAATCTTCGTATTTATCACTGTGCATATGCATTCCTAGTGGTGGACGTTTTGTATCACAGATTACAACAATTTAACATTTTTTAAAAAACACTATTTTTCAATTACCTTTCAAAAATGCAGTTTGTTTTAGTTTTATTGTAGTATTATGAAAGCCTATAACTGAGAGTTATTAATTCTGCCTGGAGCAATAAGACACATTTTGCAAAGGAGGGGAATTTGAGCATAAAGAATGAGTTCACCAGGTGGAGAAGATGTATATGGGCATACTTGGTATTGGGAATGAACTTGAAGACTCTTGCAAAACCATAGCGTGTTCAGAGAAGGGTGACAAGTCCCCTATAGCTGTAGAGCATGATAATTAGAGGGTAGTGGAAAGAGATGTGATTGAAATGGTAGTTTGGAGCCAGATAATGACCGACTTTGCTAAGAAGTTTAGAATTTTCCCTGTAAGTGAAGGAAAGCTTTTGCCATTTTTATTCGGGAGAGAGACATGTTTCAGTTGTTTCTGACAGCTTAGCCAGACAGCAATGTTTAAAATGACTGAGAAAGGGCAGGAGCAGTAGCTCACACCTATAATTCGAGCACTTTGGGAGACCAAGGTTGATGGATTACTTCAGCCCAAATAATGGGCTGGACATGGTGGGCACCTGAAGTCCCAGCTACTTGGGAGGCTGGGGCAAAGGGATTACTTGAGCTCAAGTTTTAGAGGCTGCAGTGAGCTGTGATCTTCTCACTGCACTTAAGCCTGCACTCAAGACTCATTTGAGTGATACCCCGACTCAAAAATAAATTAATTAATTAAATAGCTGAGAAACGGTGACAAGAGTATAGCCAGAAATATGTTACAATAAATGAATTTTAAAAAAATTCTTTGTTAGTGGGTACTTATAAAAAACCTTACCCTAATCAAAAATATCTAAGCTCTATCTTGAGACCCTAAAAGTCTGCACTCTAGAATAGTAAGTAAATATTTGCAAAGCACCTGTTTAACATTAGTGATTTTCACAGCCTTACATGCAACCATCCCAAAGTCAAAGTAAAAATAAATTAATTTGATCCTTAAAAATTACACTCATAATGAATGTTTGTATGCCTAACCCTGAATTGTACCCCTCATCTTTATAATAAAGAAATATTTATTTTTTTTAATTACACTCTCCTTTGCCTTCATACATTGGTCATAGACAGCTGGTGACCGCAGGTGTAAGGCAGGACCAAAAACAGCAATCCCTTTCTGGAGAAAGACAATATGATCATAACTATAAAATGATTTCTAACAGTTTTAAAAATAAAATGCATAACACATGGTAATCACTATAATTATCAGACATAGAATGTAAAGCAACCATGCTTACTATATTCAGGGAAATAAAATCTAAACTTCTGAAAATTTAACAAGGAACTGGAAACTATAAAAAGCATAAATAGACATTTGAAAATTAACCAACCAGAAATTATAGAAATGAAAAATGAAATGATCAAAATTAAAAATTTATGAATTACTTTAACAGAAATATAGAAAAAAATTAGTGATCTGGCTTTTGGATTATAGGTAAGAAGAAACTGCACAGACTGAAATATAAACATGAAAAAAGGAAAGTTCCCAGTAAATGTTAAAGGATTATCTGTGTGTTAAAAAATAATAGAAATAACAACTTTGTCCCTGACACCAAGCTTAGGAAATGCATTACCATTGTCACTGCAACGTTTTCTCTTTTCTGGCTTTAGTCGCCATTCTCTCAAACAAAATTAAACTTCATTCTAAATGTTGTGCTAATTGTTCCACTGACTTTTTAGCAATTTTTTTTTTTTTTGAGTTGGAGTCTCACTCTGTCGCCCAGACTGGAGTGCAGTGGCGGCTCCTGGCCACCGCAGCCTCGACATGCTGGGCTCCGGCGATCCTTCTGCCTCAGCCTTCCAAGTAGCTGGAACTACAGGCGCGCGCTACCACGCCGGCTAATTTTTTGATTTTTACTGTAGAGATGAGGTCTCACCAAGTTGCCCAGGGGAGTCTTGAACCCGCGGGCTCAAGCAATCCATTCACTTCAGCCTCCCAAAGCGCAGGATTACAGGCTGAGCCACCGAGCCCGGCCAGCAATTTTATTACAATTATATGCATTCTTAAAAATATAGCATTTCATCCTCATGCTTTGAACTTTTTTATTTGGAAATATATTATTTGTGTTTTTTCGGTTTATTTTTAATCTCTCTGCATTATGTTATGTTCTAGAAATTCATACATGTCATTCAACAGCTATAGTCACTGTTATACAATATCTTATGGTACAAAGATACCACAGTTTATATATTTGTTTTAGTTATGACAGAAGTGTGTGTGTGTGTGTGTGTGTGTGTGTGTGTGTGTGTGTGTGCTTTCATAATGGTGTTGTTATTGGTATTCTCTGCATAATCCATAGTAAATGTAGAAAAGTTTCTCCATGAAGGGAATATTTCAAAAAGTAAACTCATTTTGTTGTAGTACATGCCCATCCTAGTAACATCAAATTATTTTCCAGAAATGTAAAATAATTTTCAGGTCCACGGTAAATGACAATTTCAATTTCTCAGTGTCATCACTAATACTACCAATTGCAATATTTTAAAATGTAGTTTAATTTGGTTGACATGGACAAATAATATATTGTGGCTTTATTTTGAATGGCTATGATTAAAAGTTAGATCAAATTTTTTTATATTTAAGGAAATATTGATTTCTTTTCTGTGAAATTCCTACTTTGTCTTTTAATTTTATTTTTTTAGTTGAAGTGTTTGTTTTTTCTTTTGGAATTATACTTCATAATTTTGAATTCTATTTGTATGTCTGTTAGAATGTTTGTGTTCCAATGAAATCTTATTCATGAGAAACTATTATTTATTTAAACTTGAGAGTTTAGGGGCAGTCAAACATAAAGATTTATAATACCCCCAGGAAGTTTAATATGTACTCAGAAACAATGCTAAGTCTGTTAAAATAGAATTGATAAATGGAAGAATCTGAGTTCTCTATCTTTAATGATTTTTAATAGAGTTTTTATTATTTTCCATTCAAAGGCAGTGCATATTTTTGTTATATTTATTTCTAGGTTTTAACAATGTTATTAAAAATAAAAATGGTATTTTTAAAGTGGTATTTTCTATTTGTTGCTAATGTATAGCAATACAATATAATTTTTATAGTGATTTTATATCTTCTCTTGTAATAAAATTTTATATTATTTTCTTTTGCCACAGCATTTTTAAAATTCATACCTTATTTCTTAAAGCATTTATTGTCTTTTCAAAAAAAATGAGCATAAAATACAGAGTTCCCATATTATCACCCCACATGCACACATATAATTTCCCCTATTATTAATATCTTGTACTAGTATGCTGCATTTGTTACAAGTAATGAATGAATATTGATACATTATTATTTTTAACTAAAGTTAATAGTTTACATTAGGATTTGTTTTATGGCATGTATATTTTTCAAGTTTTGACAGATGTATAATGGCATGTATCCACCATTGCAGAATAGTTCCACTGCCCTAAAATTCCCACAGGTTCCATCAATTATTTCAACTCATTGAAGCTCTGGTGACCACTGATCTTTTTACTCTGTCTAAAATTTTATCTTTTCCAGATTGTTATAGAAAATTTTATTTTCTATATTTGGAATCATACAGCATGTAGCCCTTCCAGATTGGCTTACTTTACTTAGCAATATGTATTCAATGTTGTTCAAGGTTTTTTTATGGCTGAACAGCTCATTTATTGTTATTGTTGAATGATATTTCATGAAATGGAAATATAAAACTTTGTTCATTTATCTATTTAGGGATAACTTGGTTTCTTCCAACATTCAGCAATTACAAACAAACCTGATATATACATTAATGTGCTGGATTTTCTGTGGACATACATTTTCAACTCATTTCGGTAAATATCAAGAAGCACAATTATTGGTTTGTATGGTAAGACTATGTTAAGTTTTGTAAGAAACTACCAACCTGCCATCCCAAAGTGGCTATACCATTTTGCATATTCACCATTAATAAATGAGAGTTCTGGCTGATCCACATTCTCATTAGCATTTGGTGTTGTAAATATTTGGAATTTTAGTCATTCCAGTAGCTGTGTAGTGACATCTCATTGCTGTCTAGATTTGCAAACTCTCAATGTTATATAATGTTGAAAATATTTTTTCATATGTTTGATATTTGTGTATATTCTTTCACGAGATAACGTCTCTTTAGATTTTTTGACCATATCTATTATTATTATTATTATTATTATTATTTTTGAGTTGGAGTCTCACTCTGTCGCCCAGACTGGAGTGCAGTGGCCGCTCCTGGCCACCACAGCCTCGACCTGCGGGCTCCGGCGATCCATCTCCCTCAGCCTTCCGAGTAGCCGGAATTACAGGCACAGGCTACCAAACCCGGCTGATTTTTGATTTACTGTAGAGATGAGGTCTCACTAAGTTGCCCACGTGGGTCTTGAACCCGCAATCCACTCACCTCAGCCTCCCAAAGCGCGGGATTACAGGCTGAGCCACCGAGTCCAGCTTTTTGACCATATTTAAATTGTTTTTGCTTGGTTGGTTTTTGTCATTGGGCTTTAAAATTTTTTAATATATTTTGGATATTGCTCTTTCATCAGATGTGTGTTTCTTGGTCTACAGCTTGCTGTCTTATTAATTTAATAGTTTATTTTTCAGGGCAGAATTTTAAGTTTTAATGAATTCAAGTTTTTCCTTATTTTTCTTTGACAAATCATGCTTTTGGTATTGTATTTCAAAAATCATCAAAATAACAAGGATCTCCTAGACTTTCTTTTTGTCACAAACTAGAGTTTTATAGTTTTGCATTTTACATTTATGTCTATGATTCATTTTGAGTTTTAATTAAATGTGCAAAGTTTGTCTCTAGACTTTCATGTGAACAGTCAGTTGTGTCAGCACCATTTGTTGAAAACTTTTCTTTATGTTTTAATAGTTGTTCAGCTTATTCTTTTAAATATTTTGAGATGTCTTTTTTTCCCTTTATTTTATTGCAAAGATGTGTGGTACAAGTCAGTATTAGGTATATAAGTAGTCTACATGCAGGTGAAGTTTGGACCTCCAACTGGTCCTCAGTTCCCCTGGTTTAGTATCAGGTACCCTTAGTGATGCTATGTTCCCCTACCCCAACTCGTATACCCCGCCCCCTCCCGCCACCTCTACTCTGGCAGTGTCCCACTACTGCTGATACAAACTGTCAGGCAATGTTGAGAGTTTGTTTCTTCTTTTGTAGCATTATATGTTCTTTGTATATCTTTATAAAATGCACTGACTATGACCTCCAATAGTTTTTTGAATTAATATGGTGACAGGATGGATCCTATCATACTCCTGTGTTTAGATGGAATATTTTTTCACCATTGAATATGATGTTTCTTGTAGGTTTTAAAACTATCACATTGATATAAAATTTACATATCACAAAAAGTACCATTTTAAAGTGAACAATTCAATGTTTTTAATATATTCAGAAGGTTTTGCAACCTAACTATTATCTAATTCGAGAATAATTTTGACACTGCCAAATAAATCCTTTACTCATCAGCAGTTACTACCCCTGGCAACCACTAATCTATTTTCTGACTGAATAGATTTGTCCATTCTGGACTTTCCACAAATGAAATCATTCAATATTTAGCCTTCTGTACCTGGCATCTTTCTTCTTTCTTTCTTTCTTTCTTTCTTTCTTTCTTTCTTTCTTTCTTTCTTTCTTTCTTTCTTTCTTTCTTTCTTTCTTTCTTTCTTTCTTTCTTTCTTTCTTTTTTTGAGTCAGGGTCCTCAATCTGTCACCCAGGCTGGAGTCCAGTGGCACGATCATGGCCACCACAGCCCCTCGACCTGCTGGGCTCCTGCGATCCTTCTGCCTCAGCCTTCCAAGTAGCCAGAACTACAGGTGTGTGCTACTACTCCCAGCTAATTTTTTGATTTGTTGTAGAGAGAAAGTCTCACCATGTTGCTCAGGATGGTCTCAAACCCGCGGGCTCAGGCAATCCTCTTGCCTCAGCTGCCCAAAGTGCTGGAATTTCAGGATTGAGCCCATCCTGGCTTCTTTCACTTAGCATAATGTTTTCAAGATTCATTGATTTTTGTATCAAGTATCAGTACTTCATTAGTTTCATTGCTGAATAATACCCTATTAAAGGGGTCCCCAACCCCCAGGTCATGAACTATTACTTGTCTGTAGCCTGTTAGGAACTGGGCCACACAGAAAGAAGTGAGTAGTGAGCAAGTGTAGTTCTGCATTCTGTCAGATTGGTGGTGGCATTAGATTCTCATAGGAATAGGACCCTCTTGTGAACTGTACATTTGAGGGATCTAGGTTGCATGCTCCTTATGAGATCCTAATGCCCCATGTTTTGAGGTGGAGCTGAGGTAGTGGTTATCAGTTAGGTTTGTTCAGTAGTCCCCCCACTCTCCCTTCTGTCCATGGAAAAATTGTCTTCCACGAAACAGGTCCTGATGCCAAAAAGGTTGGGAACCACTGCTCTATTAAATACATATACCACTATGTTATACATCAATTGATGGACATTTAGATTTTTTCTACTTTTTGAGTTATTTTGAATACTGTTATAAATATTCTTGTACAAATTTTTGTGTATACATATGTGTTAAATTATCTCAGGTACATACCTAAGTCTCATGACAACTCTATATTTAACGTTTTGAGGAACTATCAAATTGTTTTCCAAGGTAACTGTACTGTAGTTTTTGTAAATATTTTTTATAAAGTTAGAAAAATTTACTTCCATTTTTAGTTCTGCACATTAATATTAAAATTATGAACTGATGTTAAATTTTATCAATATTTTTCTGTATCTATTGGGTAATCATATCTATTTTTTCTCCTTAATTTGTTAATGTGGTTAGTTGCATCAGTAGGTTTCTAATGCTGAATCAAGTCATCATTTCTGGAAAAAAATCAAACAAAGCTATTTGATTTGAGCTATTTATGCATGTCTGGAATTCAGTTTGTTAATATTTTAGTTCTGCATTTTTGCTTTCGTTTCAGTAATATTCTTTCTTCCATTTCACATATATGAAGGGGAGCATCCAAAAAACCACTGTTAGTTTTTGGAGGGTGGGACCCTTGTAGTATAGGCTTTGCCCACTATGTGAATATACCAGGAACCCATGAGCATACCAACCAACATTGTTGTGAGAGGCTGCATTCGGTTTAAATTAATTTTTTTGGAGATTCTTTCAATACATTTGTCATTTCTTGATGGATGATTTATGATCACACCTGTTCACACTGTCCACACTGTGCTGAGTATTCAGCAGTTTTTGACCAAAAATGTTATTATCCTTGTATGACACCCTCCCAATTCACATGGTCTCATCTGGAGTGATTTTTTGTTTGTTTTTTTATTTCCCCAATGAAAAAATTCCTCAAAGGGAAAGGTTTTGCTGATGTGGAAGAGGTGAAACAAATAATGGCAGCACCAAAATTGATGCGTTAAAAAAACTGTTTGAAGCAGTGGAAAAAGTGTCTCAATAGGTGATTGCATCAAACAGAAAGTATTTTGAAGGTGACAAGTTTAAACATGTAAGAATAAATACACAATTTTTATAAATAAATTCCATTTTGGGGAGTTCCCTCCTCATATTTTCAATATGATTAGGATAATATTATTCATTACATTTTCCATTTATCTTTTAATATCTGCTGCATTCATATTCGTGTATCTTCTCATTTTCTAATAACCTATCCTAGTGACTTTCAATGTATATCTTGGTAAGAGTCTGATGTGGCCTCACTCTCTTCTGATTTGAAAAATAAACCATGTTCATTTGTAAACAATAAGTGACACAGAGATATATGATTTTAAAAGTTTCAATTTCTTATTATCTTTCCCCAGATATAACCACTGTTATAGTTTGGAATATATTCTTCCCAAATGTTATTCATTTATTTATCTACTAATAATAGTATAGTAAATATACTCTTAGAAAATTTTCCTTTTGTTTTTGCTTAATATAATTGAGTATCTTTTCATGTTTCAAATCCTGGAATTTAAGATAATTTATAGCAAATTGCGTGTTAGAAACACTGTGTATTTTCATTACCACGATGAGTCTTCTATCTCAAATAATCTAGCTCAGAGTTACCTCTCCCTTTGTTGGCATTTTCTAGCATATGTCTTATTTAATCCTCATACAATGTAGCACTTGATTATATACTATTGTCTATATTCTTCAATATATGGATTTCTTATGGTTTCATATGAACAAGTCTTGTTTACTTAATAAGACTAAGTTTTGTTTTATTCCATCATCACAGTATGAAAACAGTGGGTGCTCACTTACTTGTTAACTTCATTTGAGCTTTTAAATCTGGGCTTTTTGAATTCAGCAGACAAAGTCATACAAGTGATATTCACATCAAGCTCTCTTTAACTAATCGGGAGATAGTTTTAAACTCCACTCTTGAAGAAAGAAACCATGTTGTGCTCACATTCTGCACAGCCACCAACACATTGTCCAATCTCAATAAATGTTAAACAAGAAAAACGGAGACATATTAAACATTGCCCTGCAGTTCATTTCATCTGCAGATGTCAGTATTTACTTTAACCAAAGCTTTCTCTGGCTTACAGTTGATTGTCATAAAGAAATTCATTTGTTCATCTGTCTCCTCATTTTAGGCCAAATGTTCTCAGGCAGAGTTGGGACCATGGGAAGAAATAATTTGATATTCCTAATCATTTTATTTGCTTGTTAACAAACAGAATTATTGTTACACCAAAATTTTTTAAACTTTTCTTATAATTGATAAATTTGTCCTGTATTTATGTAGCTATATAATTTATATTTAATGTTGATAAAGGCAACTCACATTTTTGACATCTTCTAGAAGTATTCTCATTTCTGCACTTAAGAAAATGGCCTCAAACATGAAGTATCGTGTTTTGTAAATCCCTCTGCATTGCTTCCCTACCTATGAGACACTAAACTGCATGTGTATTATTAATGTCTTTGTGATATTCTTATCTTTTAAAAGGCTGCATAATAAAATATCTCAGAAACTGGTGAGAGACAAATATTTTCTGCCACAAGAATTAGGTTGTGAATGTATCATCTTCCCAACAGGAATTTCAATTTCATCTATGGCTCCCTCTCAGTTATGTACACAGACTTCCAACAGGATTGTATCCAGATCGCTTTATTGAGGTGTGGAGTAAATGTCTTCTAGGAAAAGGATTTACAATTTGACATAAGCAAGATCCTTCATGGCGAGCTATATGCTTCAGTTTCTAGATGAGAGCTTTGAAAATCCTCATGCAGAGCAATGCTTGGAATAAATACAAATAAATGGCAATTTTTACGCTCATCTGGCCTAGCTAAAGCGTATATTACCATAATGAAATTTTAAAGTGAGTCTTAGTATCTGAGACCCTTCAGGTGCAACTCCTTCCATCAAGCACCTGCAATCTTATGCTATAATTGCAAAGGAATTAAAAATAGATCAAATCCTAATCCACATGGCACCTGCTTCTTCTAGGTTCTAAAATAAAACCAGATGATGAGTCAGCAATATCTACTCTTGTAGTCTTGCTGTAGATATATATATAGAGAGAGAAAATGCAATAATTGCTTACATAAGAGGAATATAGATACTTTTTGTTTAAACAAACCATAATAACATTAACATTCTGGCAGAAGTAAAATTATTTTATCTTTTAAAGTTTTCTAAAAGTTGTATTTATTTTTTAAAAACAAGGAAAAAGCCGGGCTCGGTGGCTCAGCCTGTAATCCCGCACCTTTGGGAGGCTGAGGTGAGTGGATTGCCTGAGCCCACGGGTTCGAGACCCGCCTCGGCAGCGAGACCTCATCTCTACAATAAATCCAAAAATCAGCCAGGCATGGTAGCTCATGCCTGTAATTCCGGCTACTTGGAAGGCTGAAGTGGAAGGATCGCTGGAGCCCAGCAGGTCGAGGCTGCGTTAGCCAGGAGCGGCCACTGCACTCCAGTCTGGGCGTCAGAGTGAGACTCCAACTCAAAAAAAAAAAAAACAAGGAATAATACTTAGTCTTAACAAAGGAAAAATAAAGATGATGATGACTTCTGGTTTAGCATGAATGACTGAAGGTGTGCATTTAACTCTGCTTTCTTCTATCACTTTCTGAAAATAATAAAAGTTAAAGAAAATTTATGTGATTTAAGAAAATAGAAGAGGAAAACAATAGAGGAGAAATGCAAACACATGGGAGAGTGGTGACAGATATAAAGAATAAAAAGTTAAAAGCTACATATCCAAGGGGAATGGGGGAATTAGATGGAAGATAGTGATGACACATGTAAATTTTTGTGTTTACAAAAAAGGCTACAAAAGGCTCAGAAATTACAACTACCATGTAATTCTGAAGGTCTGAATATGGGCATGACTGAAAAACATACACACACGCAAACAACAGTATTGTTTGGTAGGCTGTGAAAGGAGTAGTTAGACCTCCAGATCTATTATAAAATTGAAGAGATTGAAGTAATGGGACTCTGGACCTGGGAATTGTTGGCACAGCTAAGAATAATGATGCCGCAACTGAAACTAAGATACTAACTGAGAATCTACATCCTAAGTGATGGGATACCCTCAGTTCCTTCCCCTCTTCAATCTCTAGAACACTGGCAACCGAGATGAAAATCTTAGGAAAGAGGCCAGGTGCAGTGCCTCAAGCCTATAATCCCAGCACTCTAGGTGAAAGGTTTGCCTGAGTCCAGGGGTTTGAGACCAGCCTGGGCAACATGGTGAGACCTCTTCTCTACAATAAATAAAAAATTTGGCCGGGCGTGATGGCATGAGTCTGTTGTTCCAGCTACTTGGAAGGCTGAGGTGGAAGGATTCCCTGAGCCCCGCGGGCTGAGGGTGTGGTGACCATGATTGTGCCACGGCACTACAGCCCGGGTAACAGAGTGAGACCCCAACTCAAAAACAAAAACCTCAGGAAAATGATTGATCAATAAATTTCTGTCTCGGATGGTTGATTGACCTAGAAAATATAATTCATATGCAGCGACTGTCATCAACTTTTCAGTGCCTCATCCCTAAATATGAACAAAGAAACAAGGGTAAGTTTGTAAAAAAAAAAAAAAAACTTCTGAAATTAAAAATAGATCAAAATAATCAACAAAGGGAATTTAGAGTAAACAGAGATAGTACAAGGAACAAAAAAGATACTACCATCATCATGTGAATACAATAAAAGAAATGACTAGAATGATTGGAAAAAAATTTGCTGAAACTGCACATATAGTAGATAAAATGTCTGATCCAGAAATAACAAAAATGTCAACAAAGCAAATCAGTTCAAGAAGTAACACTCCATCAAAATAGAATTTCTAGAAAGGCATGACAAGATATTACAGGAAAGGAAATTATCAGTTATATAATAAAATTGAATTTTTCACAAATGAAAGATAGGAACTTTCTGAATGAAGTTATCAACCAAATATGACGAATAAAATACCTAAACAAAGGCATGTTATTGGGAAATTTCAGAGAATTGAATCAAAAAGAAGATTTTGAAAGCTTTCCTAGAGGAAAAAAACAAAGAAACTGGCATACAAAAGATCAAAAATAAGAATATCAGGTTTGTCAATAGAAACACTGGAAAGTAGATGATATTTGAGAAATACCTTCAAAATTTAAAAGAATTATTTCCAAACAAAAATGTATATCTAGTTAAGTAATCAAAAAAGTGAGAAGTAGAAAAAATACCTTTTCGGGCATGAAATATCTAAAAAAACAAATCCAAACATGCAGGCTCTTTCAAGAAGCTACTTGAATATGTATTCCATGGAATCCAGAGAGAGTAGAGATCCAGGAAATAAAGAGATGATGCAAACACAAGCCTGAAAATAATGCTTAAGAAAATTCCTCACATCCCAAACTAAGAAATCAAGAGAGGATATTTAAAACTAAAAAATTAAGAGATGCAAGTATAAGCATGTCATTTTAAAATAGCATGGTAAATATCAAAAGAAACAGAAGAATTGAAAGCTATTAGCCTGAAGAATTGTACTTGAGTGTAGACTTGGGGTACAGGAATAGACTGTTGTTTTTCTTTCATTTTTAAAGCAATGGTCATGTACTATTTATAAAAATAAAAACCATATTAAGGAACATGATGACTTCAAAGGGGATTTATTTTTAAACTTCAACATCAACTCATCATCGTATAAGGTAACTATATGATTAATATGAAAAAGCTAGTCACTTTTTATTAAGAGAATGCAGACCCTTCCAGAATAATCCAGCAGGTGTTTAAATATTTTGGTTATTAAATTGAGATGTTAAGCTAATTTCGTTCCAGTGAGAGAGAAGGCTCTTAAATAATTTTGAACTGCAAAAGTAAACACTGTATTTTAGCTTCAGCAATGTCCATTCGGGAAATCATACTATTGTGCCTCCCATAAAACTTACTGTTCTTAATTGTCCCAAGTGGATGGGTGACACCTCTATTACCTGAAATCTCTTACCACTCTTCCTAAGAAAGACACTATCTTAATAAAGAAAAATACTAACTATAAGCCAGCTTTGATGAAAACATTATACAGAGAGGGGGATTGAAGTCTCTTATGTAAGATAATTTGGATACTTTCTGGTGTACAGTTTGTAAGAGGGAATGGTATAAAAATCAGCCAAGAGTGGGGAAACTCTGGTATCCTTTGGAGAGCAACATGGTGCTCCATATTAATTTTAGCAAGGTTGCTTTTGTAGAGTTTCAGTAGCAAGTGTACTAGACAAAGCACAAGTTTTCTATCATAGTAGACACTGGATTGAATGCAGTTTGTTCACTAAAAATATTTGATGATCTTGCCAATGGGGAAAAAGTGAAACAAAAAATGGCAGAAACACTAAAAGGCAAACAAATTGATGAGCTCAAAAATTGTTTTGAGCAGTGAAAAAAATTATCGATAGGTGTGTTGCATCAAATGGAGAGTACTTTGAAGGTGACTGAAGTTTAAATATGTAAGAATAGATGCACAATTTTTAATAAATAAATTCCATTTTGGGGGCTTCCCCTTCATATTGCATAACATTAACCACCATTTGATCTTAATTCTTAGTTCCTTCTTAAAATCAGTCCAATTTGAAATGTATTCTTATGAGTGATTTCTTCAAAATGATATTTCAGTATCTAGTCACTACAGAATACTATTTTCTAAATCTTATTTACTTCCTTTGAAAGTTTAGGGAAATGGTGTTGACAATATATTGCTTTTAAATACCTCCCTTCCCAGTGATTGAAATACTCTAGTATTTAACATTACTAAAGATCACATCGAATAGTATTTTAGATATACAGCAATGGGTATACAGCACATCTTAACATGCATCCATTATTGTTAGGATCCTGACATATGACTTATTAGGGATTAATATGCTGGGCTACAGCTTCTTACATAAGTTTTGTCTGGATTTCCAAGTATGTCTTAGTATCTGAAATGCTGGAGATGAGAGTCCTTCCATCAAGTACCTCCAATCATACTATACAACGTTAAACGTGTACAAAAAATCATGTCTAAGATTGTTATGCATTAAGAAAATCTGGAGGAACATGTAGATATAATGTAAAAGTCGTGCATTAGTAAACCTCTGTTTTTATCAACCTATGATATTAGATATTTTTTCTATGTAGACGGGGATTCTTGTATACGCTTTTGCTTCTACTTAATGACCTCTCCTCTGAAGATTTTACTTGGTATGTTTCCTTCTCTTGTATATGAAATTTGTATTTGCCAAGATCTCTGATGACCCAATTCAACAGTTATTTATCGATCATATTCTTGGTATCTGGATCCGTATTAGATGACAAAAAAAAAAGAAAAAGATTGCACTTAATGGACCTACACAAAAAAGAGATGCACTATTACTGGCTGAATTCAAAAGATGTTTGCCCATAGACAAGACCAGTAAGAGAATATATAGCCTAGTGCCTAACCTAGTATGTGCTCAGTAATTATTAGCTATTGTTTCCTCCTATTGCAATTAAATCTATATGAAATTATTTATTCTAATTTACTATGATCTATTATTTGTATTTAGCTTCTTTTTCTTATTTGAGCTGTGGTTTATATTAGTCATACTTTAAGCTTGTGTTAGGCCCACACCCTTCAAAAGAACTCATTCCAATGAAATTCTGTAGAATACTAACTAAAGTGATTATCCCACAATAAGTTATCAACCAATGCTGCTGTAGATGACTGTAAAGGAATTCTTAAATATCTCCATGCTCATAATTGATCATATTCTCATTTTCTTCTTGTATTTCCACTTTCTGATTATCAACTTAGTTAGTTGTTTTCTTTTTTCCATCCAGATATTGCCAGAGTCAGCAAAATAAATTATCATATACATGGAATTTTTGAATCTTAGAAAGGTGTCTGTGTGTCCCTCTCATATACTATTCCTCTTATTTTCCTGACACATTTCAGTTCACATAGAACTAGCATACCCATTTTTTCAACTGGTTGTTGGAAAGTAGAAATCCCTTTTTACAAATAAGAAACTGAAGTAAATGTTGAAGCTGGGATTAAAGCACCAAACCCAAAACAAAATTCTTGCTTAGTATAGTGTAATTTTTAAGAAACATATATTACTCAAGAAAGAGAAGATCTATTTCCCAAATTTCCTTCTGAAATAAAAATGTTTAAAGATAATAACTATGTATGAGGCCTATACTACTAAATTTTTAACATAAAATACTTAAGTCTCTGTTTCAGTAAAATGTTCAGTCATCTCAGAATTCTACAACCATGGTTCATATTAGGAATATATATATATATTTTTTTTTTTCTTTAGAGGGAGTGTCACTCTGTTACCTGCGCCAGAGTACAGTGGCATAATCATAATTCAGTGCAGCCTTGAACTCCTGGGTTCAGGTGAACCTCCCACCTCAGCTTCCTGAGTAGCTGGGACTACAGGCACGCACCACCATGCCAGACATTTTTTTTTTTTTTGTAGAGAGAGGATCTCACTATGTTGTCCAGGCTGATCTTAAACTCTTGGTGTCAAGCGATTCTTCCACCTTGGCCTCCCAAAAACTTGAGCCACTGTGCCCAGCCTTGCATTAAGAATGTTCAATATGGAGCTGGGCTCGGTGGCTCAGCCTGTAATCCCACGCCTTTGGGAGGCTGAGGTGAGTGGATTGCCTGAGCCTGCTGGTTCAAGACCTGCCTGGGCAACTTGGCGAGACCTCATCTCTACAATAAATCAAAAATTAGCCGGGTGCTGTTGCGTGCACCTGTAGTTCCAGCTACTTGAAAGGCTGAGGCAGAAGGATTGCTGGAGCCCAGCAGGTGGAGGCTGCGGTGTCTGGGAGTGGCCACTGCACTCCAGTCTGGGGGACAGAGTGAGACTCCAATTCAAAAAAAAAAAAAAGAATGTTAAATATGGACAAGGATCTTAAGCACCAACATGTTATAAACTCATAAATAAAGGCAAAATCTCTCTGTGTTACTGCTCAATTCCTGATGTCTGTGGCAGTATAAAGACTAATTAAGGCAACTAGCTTGCTATATTGAGCCTTCGTCTTTAGTGAGACAGAGGAGCTTTTTCTATTGTAATCTATCTTTTTCTTCTAAGATGTAATTTTTCCCTCATCCCCTCCAAATTTAATTGCTTTTTTCATTTTTTTCAGGTCAATCTAATTTGCTCAGGAAAAGGAAAATGACTAGATCTCAAGGATTGAATCCTTACATTCCATTTTTCATTTCCAGTCCAGAAAGGGTGATTTAAAAGCCTTAGATGGATTTTTCCATTATGGATGGAGCACAGAAAAAAGACAGCTTTAAGAAATAATTAATTTAGATAAGACTCACATCAGACTAATTTGAGTCATGGGAAAGTCAGATGACTTCTTTCCCTCAGCTTACCTCTAGTTTTCCCTGGGATTTTGTGATAATTGATATTATTGTTGATAGTTCCACTCTTCAGTCTTGTGCTACAGAGAGAAATATTGCCCAACTACCTCTTCTATGGAGATGTGTGAGAAATGATCAGTAATTCCCTCACTTGATCCTATACAAGTCACTGAGACATATTTTCCTTTTGTAAAGTTTGAAAACAACTAGGCCTTTGAAAATTACCAAAACGAAACACTTCATAGTAGATTTTCCTGGAAGCAGAATGTTAGTAAAGAAAGCATAGTGTCCTCTTAAACAGTGCATATTAGTATAGCTCTAAACTATTTAAAGAGTTTCATGGTGGACTAAGCTTCTTTTAGCAGGCAGAAGGCAGTTAGAAAGTGCTAGAAGTGGAAAAGGGAAAAGTGGAATGGGTGGTAACTGGAGAAAAGAATTTGTTCTGTTCTAATGGTTAAGCGGTTTTATTTTAGTACAGCATATCTAAGAAAGCCTTTATGATCATAATGGGTCCTTAAAATACTTCATGTAAAAATTATCTTTGCTTTGAAGCAGCTAGTTTAATTCAAATGCTTCAAAGATTAGCTGTAGCTCATTAGAAATTCTGTTGGTAAGGGAGGCAGGTCGCTGGAACTGAATTTGAAAATAGTTTACTGAGCCGGGCTCGGTAGCTCAGCCTGTAATCCCGCACCTTTGGGAGGCTGTGAGTGGATTGCCTGAGCCCGCGGGTTCGAGACTCGCCTGGGCAGCGAAGCCTCAGCTCTACAATAAATAAAAAAAAAATCAGCCGGGCGTGGTAGCGCATGCCTGTAATTCCGGCTACTTGGAAGGCTGAGGCGGAAGGATCACCGGAGCCCAGCAGGTCGAGGCTGCAGTGACCGGAAGCGGCCCCTGTACCCCCAGTCTGGGTGACAGAGTGAGACTCCAACTCAAAAACATTAAAATTAAAATTAAATAAAAAAATAAATAAAAGATAGAAAATAGTTTACTGAACAGATTCCCGAGAACCAAGAACCCTGCTGCATGGTTATAGCTGTATAATATTATCAGTAGCAGTTTATGAGAAAATGGAATGGGCTATGAAAATCTAGAATTTGTAGCATCTTGAATAGTAATAAACAGAAAGAAGTGAAAAAGACCTTTACATCTTAGAATTACGGAAGTAATCACACCCTACTTTCTATGGTGTGCAAGTAAAAGGGACAATCAAGTAAATCTATATAATATGTACCTTAAAGCTAGATTCTTGTCAGTTTCTTGATTTTTTAGTGTATTTCTAAAATCTCCTTCAAATCACCATCTCACCATTTTGTCTACCCCCAAAATACCTGCAGCTTACACTTCAGTCATTATATTAAGTGTGTTTGTAAAGCAAAGTCTTGCTGCTTAATAATAAATTTTACAGCAAAACAGAACCCAGCCAAGCACTGGAGAAAAGTGCACTGGACTATAAATCAAGACTTTTATGTATTGGTCTTGCTCTGCCACAAACTTGATGTGTTACCTTCAAGAATCCTCTCAGTCTTTCTCTCTCTGTGTGTCTCTGTCTCTGTTTCTTTCTCTCTCTCTCTCTCTCTCTCTGTCTGTCATCCCTCCATATCTCCTCTCCCTTTGTCCTCAGTTTCACCTTTTGTAACATTGATTAGATGATCTCTAAGGCCTCTTTCAGATATGAAGTTATATGATCCTTTGACCCTGTTAAAAAATAAATAGCAATGGGTAAACTGTAGTATAAACAGCAGCCAGGAAAAGTAACAAATCTTATTAAGAACAAAACAAGTAACAAAACATTGATAAACGACAAGAAAAAAAATGATTTGGGGGAAGAGAAATTAGCTAATTAAAATAAATAGAATGATAATTCTATACTATTAATATTTTTTAAAAAATAAATCTGTTCTCTTTTCCACACAAAGGACATTGCAGATTGTAGTCAGTTGATAACTGGTAATCACAATTAATGGAAGGAGATTCAGCAATTCAGTGAAGCAAGATGATGATTGGAAGGTCATACACTCAAACGGAAGAGAATGCACTGAAATAGAAGAAATAGTTGGTAAGAGTCTCTGCCTCATTAGAGTTGTGTGTTTGCTGAGCCCAGAACTATGGTCCTGAACAGAAAAGACATTTAAGGCAAATATTTTTTTTAAATATAGACTCCTTGCATGCACTAATATCCTCAGTCAGGGTAGATGCTCTTATTAAATCAAGTTGGATTTGAAAAAATAAATCTAGAAAAAATTTTGTCTTGTGTTACTATGAATATTAATTGGGTTCAGTCTTTAGCTGTCTAGCAACTAAGTCCCACAGCATCTGCAACCAGAGGGAGATTACAATTAACTTTATGCTGAAGAAAGCCTGGATTGCATGCTGGTTTTCATGAACTTATTTTTGAGTCATAAACTCTTTAAATCTAGGGGCTATGTCTTATTTGTCTTTGTATCATCCACTGTCTCTTACAGAGTATCAAGCTTGCTTTGGCAAACTGTAGGCATTAACGCTGTCATGTTAATCAATACAGAAGTACTTGCATTTTCAAGAGTCAAAGCTAGTAAAAATCTGGCTATTATAAATTGAGTGAGATTTCAGTGGATACATAAGAACTGTAAGTAGTTAATATGTTGGTGTTCCGAAGAACACCTACATACTTAAGAACCTTTGGAAGGTTTTTTGAGTATTTTAAACAAACTCAAATATGTTCGTTTCATACTTAATTCACTTAGAATTTTTTTATATGCAGGTAGTTAAAAAGGTAATCTTCTATCTAATCTATATGTGAGTTTCTAATAACTCAAAGATGTTTGTTTAGTGAGCATCTTTAAATATTTGGTATCAAATCATCCATGTTAAGGGAAGGTAGGAATGATGAGATGATGCAAATGAAAAGGGTTATCATAAGAATTTCAAAAGTCAAAGATCACTGTCTGTATGAAAATCTTTCTATGGATATATATATATATATATATACACACACACATACATATATATTATATA
>NW_007250954.1:349426-362957 GCF_000164805.1 Carlito syrichta | reverse complement strand
TATACACACACATCACATGTGTGTGTATATATATATATATATATATATATATATATATATATTTCTCAAGGATCCTTACAAGTGTGAGCTAAAAAAACAGTATAAATAGTTAAAGCTTTAGTGAAAATGTGCTTAACAATTTATTATAAAAATTTAGAATTAGAATAACAATTTGGAAATATTCATATTTTCCTAGAATCCTTAATACAGAAAAATTCTAGAAAATTAGATGTTTTTCTTAATGGTTGAATATTTAAATTTAGGGAGTTAACCAATAGATATAATTTTTAATCTGTTTTCTCAAACAATAGCAACGTCCTCTTCATATTAAATTGATTGCCTTGTATATTTCTATGACATTCACTATTAATGCTCTCAGAAATGCAAAAGATTGAAAGGGCCTAAGGAGTCAATATCACCTTGCCAAAACCTGGCACCTAATTAACATTTCTGAATAAACATTAAATATTTCATTCTCTAGTAAAATGCTGTGAGGTTAGTCATTTTATTTTATTTTTAAAACTTTTATTTTAAAGATGTGGGGCACAATTCAGGGTTAGGTATACAAATGGTCAGTGTACAGGTAAAGTTTGGCCTCACTTGGTCCTCACTTCACCTGATTTGAGATCAGGTACCCTTATTGATGAAGTGTGTCCCCTTCTTGCCCTGGCAATTTTCCACTACTGCCAATCCCTTTCTTATAGTATTATAATTGTTCAGGGTCTGCTTTATGAGTGAGAATATGTGATACTCAGTTCTTTGTTTCTGTGATAGATCACTCAGTATTGTAGACTCTAAGTTCATCCAAGTTGCTGCATAGTTATTTTAAAATCCAATTGTGTGGCATGCTTATATTCTATTTCTTGTTTCTCATTATTTAAGTGAATTAGACAATTTTGTTTGAGAAAGCTTAGATTTCTTTTCAATGCTATCTTTATTCCTTTTTTGTAATATTTATCTTCTTGAACTCTAAATCAATGAAAATATCAATAATGAGTATGTTAATTTTTAGCTTTTGGTGAAAAGTGACATAGGGAATGCTATTTTATGACAGGCAAGAAATGAAAGTTACATACGTACTTATAGTAATAGCATACTCACACAGAACTTAATGTAAGATGGAACAGAATGGAATTTTTGAAGGACATTTATATTGTTTCAGCTATTGGTACAAGCTTTTCAAAGATCTTCCATAGCTATTCCTGTATATTCACATATGACCTGCTATGGTACAATTTCATCCCTCCTGAAAGGAACAAGACGGAGTCGATATACCCAATGAGTAGCCATTTTAACACTGCCCAGTTTTGTCATATTCTCTTAACATTACCTAGCTTTCTCTATAATCAAGGACAGAACCAATTTCTCGGAGGTATCTATTGCTAATTGTTTTACAACCTTTCTCCAGCTCTTTTTGGAAACAAGTTAATCTAATCAGCCCTTAGTGACCTTTATGACACTGACAGACCCCATCATCATGAGGGCAGTCATGTGACTAACCCACCTACCTGCCTTGCCATTCATCACAGGATGTTAGTACCTGTGCATACCTATCCCCTTCGTGAAAAAGACCACCACAAAATCACCTTAATGACCTGCCCCTATCAAAGGGAAGGTTTATAACCATTCAACCTCAAGCAGCCATTTGCCATTGCTTTGCTAAGCTCTGGTCTGGCCATGTGGCTCTTTGAGCTATGGCCTCCAAGTTTTTCTAGCTTTGGCTCCCTTCCCTACCTTGGAGAGGTGAATCTCTCTCTCTCTATATATATATTTTCTCTCTCTCTCTCTCTCTCTCTCTCTCTCTCTCCCTCTCTCTCTCTTTCTCTCTCTTCCTTTATCTCTTTCCCTCTCTCTTTCTCTCTTTGTCCCTCTAGTTAATTTTCTAAATAAACTATATTTTCCAATTTAATTTCTGTGCAATTCTATTCATCTTTTGTGTGATACCAGTTTACAGACCCCCTGTCAGGTCTGACTTAGCACCTCCCTTTGTACAATATTGGTGTGAGTTAGGGAGGTCAAAAAGAGGAGAGGTAGTAGGGATGAAGAGACAGCATTTATAATATAAGGGCATTCTGTCCTTTATAATTTAAATATATTAAAATGACAATGCATTTGCAAAATACATACATTTTGCTAGCAGTCTAGTAAACAGTCTGTATATAGAAAAATCAGTCTCTGAGACTAACAGTACACATTTTAAGGTGACTGTATTGAAGCTAGCATGCATACAAGCAGTTGAACAATAAATAAGGCTTTAGTAAGGTATGAGGCACCTCATATGCAAATACTCATTTAAAAACCACCTGAATTTTTAATATGCTTTGTCTAACAAACATAGAGCTATACTTTCAATGAACACAACAAACAAGGTACTGAAATCCGTTAGAAAGCACTTGTGAAACAGTCATGCTTTGAGGACATGGTTTTGATGATTTGAAAGGCAGAGAGAGAGAGAGCAAAACTAATTTCCACTTGGTCAGGGGTTTGTTTTCCCAGTTCATTTGAAATCAGAGTCAACAATAATAATGGTTTCGTATGACCTTAGAGCTCTCTCTTCAATGAAAACAGAGTGATTGGTCTTTGTTAGACTAGATTATGAACAAACAGGTCATTTTTTACAGAAGGGTTATGAGACAGGGGCAACCCGAAAAAACCTGAAATTTGTTTATAAAATATTGTGTATTTATTCTTATATGTTTAAACTTCGGCCACTTTCAGCATATTCTCTGTTTGATGCAATACACCTATTGAGATGCTTTTCCCACTACTCAACACAGCCTTTGAACACATCAATTTGACTGTCTTTTAGTGTTTCTGCCATTTTTTGTTTCACTTCTTCCATATCTACAAAATGTTTCCCTTTGAGGACTTATTTCATCTGGGAAACAAAGAAAAGTTGCTCAGAGTGAGAATGGGGGAATAGGGAAGGGGGGGCATAGGGGTCATACAGTTTTTGGTCAAAAACTACTGAACACTCACATGGTGTAGACAGGTGCACTCGTCAGTCATCCATCATGAAAGAGGCAAACTTGTTGAAAGAATTTTTAAAAATCACTAAAGCCTAACACAGTCTCTCACAATACTGTTAGCTGGTACATTGATACCGATGGTTCTTAGAACACTAACACTACAATGAGCCTGCTCTCCAAAAAATAATTCCAGTTTTTTGGGTGTCCTCACAGTATTTATGCTTTCTATTGCCAGATTAAAAACCTCTCATATTTTAGTTGAATGCCAATCATTTGCTTGCTGACCACGAGTATATCTTATGATCATGGGTCAGGACTGGTGATTACTAAAAAATAATTTTTTCTTAGAGTTAATAACAACATAGCAAGATTATCAGCCTGCTTTTTTGGGGGCATAGAATGCAAAGTTTGAAAAACGTTTTTGTTTTCTTAACTCTGCACCTCAAAAGGAAGTATTTGCACCCTTGTTTTCCAGTACTGAATATGATTAGAGAGTGAAAACAATTGGCCAAAGGTCAAACAGGAAAAATATTGGGAATCAAGCCTTAAGCTTACTAATAACTAGTTGCTTGGTTCCATTGACTGAATTATGTGTGGTACTCTGACTTGACTTCTACTGGATGCACTACCATTTACACTTCATTATCTATAACTGTTCTTTTGACTAGAGTTTATAAGAAGCAACACCACACAGTGGCAGATATGACATTATCTTAAAAGAAATTCGAATAAAACTGATCTCAGTGATTCAACCATACAGAATAATTAATCAAGTTTTGCAATACACTGTTCAACCATTCTTTCCTTAGTTTACCTTAAAAACCAAACACCATATTTCTTTTGGAAAGTCCTATCCTGTATTAGCAAAGGATCAATTTGCTGCCAAATATTTATAATAAGGCGAAAAAGTAAAAGGCAAAACAGAAAAGGAACTCAGAGGAACTTAGCTGATTGTACCTCAACCTCACATTCACAGTCCCAAAGTGTAGTATTAAAATAGCTATAGCCGGACTTGGTGGCTCAACCTGTAATCCCGCGATTTGGGAGCCTGAGGTGAGTGGATTGCCTGAGCCCGTGGGTTCAAGACACGCCTGGGCAACTTGGCGAGACCTCATCTCTACTATAAAATAAAAAAATCAGCCGGGCATGGTAGTGCACGCCTGTAATTCCAGCTACTAGGAAGGTGGAGGCGGAAGAATAGCCAGAGCCCAGCAGGCGAGGCTGCGGTGGCCAGGAGCAGACACTGCACTCCAGTCTGGGCGACAGACTGAGACGCCAACTCAAAAATAAAATGAAATAAAATAAAACAAAATAGCTATAAATAGGTTCATATACAATGAGACATTCATGTTTATATGACACTCGCTGAGTGAAAATAGACATCTCGTCAAAAATTCAGCCATAGAAGCTTTCCACAGAGATGGTTCTAGTTATGCTGTTATATCACCATGTATATAAATCCTCCTTTCCTATTAGAAGAATGTTGATGACAAAAACAATTTGAGAAGTAGAATCTGTATTAGCAGCTGGATATAGTATAGGAAAGTGGAGAAGCTTCTATTAAATTATCACTTATTCTAAGTGTCTTTATATTGGACTCCAAAATTGAAAATTTTTGACAAAATTCATTTCGATTGTACATGAGAATATTTATTTGACTCTTTTGGCAGATGTTTTAATTAAATATTTTATGGAGACAGCATAAAAAATTAAAATGACTTGTCATTTCAATACATTAAAATCATATGTGTAGATGGTATGAATGTTAATATAGAATTAAATAGTTATTGACCTTAAAGTAGTTTGAAATGTTGTGTGTTATAAATAGTTCTCTTTACATAATTATTAATAATTCGAATATAATTGTTAATTCTAATACATAGACTAGAAATACCGATGAGTTGAGCAATTTCAATTTTATATTCCTGCTTTTTTTAATCTAGGTGTTAATCAGTAGAATACATCATGCCAATTTAGAAGTAGCCAACTCAGAGTTAGAAACCAGACCTTTTCTAAGACCACAGCATTGTGTTTTTCTACTAAAATATTTTTTACCTACTTTGCCTAATCCATTTCTAAAAAACTCTAACTTTAAATAGCTCACGGATAGCACTTACAGTCCTTACCTTGATATAAATGAATCTATTCCTAATTACATTTTATGACAGCCCATATCTGAAAAGCAATCTACTGTTCCCGTCAGACTAGAGAAGACTGATATGTTCAAGTGCATGCTTCCTGGTTCATACCAAATTGGCAGCTACATCTACAGGAAACCAATACACTTACTGAGCTTATTCTATAACTTCAGAAAAGTAAAACAAAATTATCCAATCTTATTATTTAGGGCTAGAATGGTCAAAATATAGTTGTTTAAAATTAGATTTCATAACAAGTTTTGGAGATATATCATGCACAAAAGCATAAAATTATCACATTCATTTCACATTATTTGAATTAGCATAATGGTACCTTTTTGGCAATTGAAATTTTGCTTCCATGATGGCAATAGAAACTGGTACTCTATTCTGTCACTTCAGATAATAACTGCATTTCTATTCTCTTTTTTATTACAAATCAATAATACAATTAACATAACAAGATCCCCAGAGCTATTTGTATAATTATAGCTCTTATAAAGAAAGGAATTACTACATAAGATGTAAAACAGCTTGAAACAAAAATCATAAAACAGGTTACAAATTACCACTCCCCAGGAAAACAAAATAATGTATATTTATGTGACCTTTTCCTCTTTGTCTTTTTTTAGGATTTTGTAAGGACTAAAGAAAGGATACCACCAACCAAATCAGGAAATTCACTCTATGCACAGAAAAAATCAACACAATCCAATTTTGCTTCCTGAAAGAAAGGATGCAGGCCGGGCACGGTGCTCAGACTCCAATCCCAACACGTTGGGAGGCCTAGGCAAGAGGATTGCCTGAGCCTGGGGGTTCAAGACAAGCCTGAGCAACTTCGTGAGACCTCATCTCTACAATAAATCACAAAAATTCGCTGGGCGTGATGGCATGCATCTGTAGTTCCAGCTACTTGGGAGGCTGAGGTTGAAGCATTGCAAACCCAACAGGTCGAGGCTGCGGTGGCCGTGAGCGTGCCACTGCATGCCAGCCAGACGACAGAGTGAGATTCCAACTCAAAAAAAAAGAGAAAAAAGTAAAGGAGAGGTTCTATCCTTCAGTAATGTTGATAGTATTTTAGACTAGTACTTCCTTTACTTTTAAAAACTCGTTTACAGACAACTTAGTAAATAAATAAGAAACTAAGAAGTGTGATCATGCATATATACAACTTAGTATTTTAATCAAATAACACTTATAGCCAACTTAATCTGATGTATATTTAATGGAATTCATGAGTTGTTCTTCAGGATAATTAGGCATAAATGGTAAGTAGTTAGCATATATAGTGTTAATTGATTAGTATTAATGTTTACATGGACACATCCTACTCTCTCTCTCTCAGGCACACACACATTATTCTTGTCTCACTTTTAGGTCTCCCAGTTTTCAACCAATTGTATTGGTATTTGAATTTTACAGACTGTGACTATTAAAGAAAATGAAGGGCAGTGACAAGTATTCTTATTAAGGTAGCACGCATAGACAGTTAACAGTGGCAGTTGCAAGCATCAGGAGTCAGAGCAAAGTTTATTTGGGTGGATAGTTAGTGTTGAAAGTTCTTGGTATATCATTATACAATGATATTCGATGAGATATGGTAGCTAGAAATGGAACTTTAACACTCCACTTACTCTCTCAGATCTGAGGGCATCACAAAGTCCATGATTAATGCATGATGACAACTGGAGGAGGATAGGGCAGAAGAAGTAGTCTCAAATCTGAAAATGAACCACGTTCTTAGGTCAGAAAGGAATTCTGATAATAAAGATTAAAAGGGCTTCAAGTCCAGGTAATATTGGGATTATTAATGCAAAGGTTAATACCAGAAGACAAATCATAACTTATAACATACCAAAAAACAGCCTGAGTGAACCTTCTAAAAATATATATCAGGGCATTTCACTTCTTTGTTGGACACCTCCAGTGGTATTCCATCACACTTCGAATGAAATCTAAACTCCTTACCATAGCTTACAAGGCATACTACAACTTGCCACGTCCCTGCTTTGATGGGGTTTTTTTTGTTTGATTTTTGTTTGTTTTTTTGCTTTTCCCTGGAATATGCCAAACCCATTGTCCTCTTTGGACTTTTTCAACTTCTGTCCTCTTTGCCTGCAACTATGGCTTATTCCTTTATTCATTAAGGACTTTGCCAAATGTCACCTTCTCAGAGATGCCATCTCTGAAAATCCTACCCAAAAATGGTGTTATTTTCACTCTCTAGCACCTTACCAATCTTTGCTATTCCTTTCATAAGACACCATTAAATATATTTATTTACTTTATACCTCCTCTATTAGAATATCAGTTCTATTAAGACAGAACTTTCCATCTAGTAAGTTGTATCACCTTGTGTCACTAGCACCACAGTTGGAATTACTGCTTTGAATGTAATGAAGCTTAAATTCTAAAGACTTTCACTTACGTAGGTCCTTTTCAAGGTCTTACATGTAATGCTGTATTTGTAATTTATAATTTTTTTTTTTGCTAAGTGGTCCTATCAACATTGCATTGACTTTAGATTGCAGTAAACCCCTGCTTAGTATCTAGTGCCTGATTACTCATGTGTTCTCAATAAATATTTTTCAAATGAAAGAAAAGAGAAAATGAATGAATACCTTAAATACCTTAAATAAAATAGATTTATTAGATCTTTCCTTAATTGCGAGTTTTGATAAGGGTTGAACTTAGTTTGAAAGGTGTAAGGATGTTGGATGACCATTGAGGATATGGGAAAGGGGCTGTTCTGAAAAACTTGGAAGAGATGCTGAAATATGATGCTACGGGCTCTAAAATAAATCTTTGCTTACTTCATCATTTTTCCTAGTGTGGTAGGACACCTAATTAGGACAGAGGTATATTTAATGATTTACTGTCTTAATAAATGGTGTTCCAGTTGTAATTGCATTACTTATGACACAGTTCTCTGTCTCTTATATATCTTAAGATATGAGCTACCCTCTCTGGTATATCCAAGAAGTATCTATACTTTAAGGAAATCACTGGAGCATGACTGCCTTCTCATTACTGCTCTGGGTTATTTCTTCCTTTTCTTCACATTGTTTTTACAGTCCCCAGGGCTTTTAGGAAAGTTTATGGATTCAACCAGGATTGCACCATAAAATGTCATTTGGCCAGTAGAAAAATACACACAAGCTGTATGCATACTTTTAAATGTAGTTAAATGCATATAAAAATACATATATAATAAAAATGATATAAATACATATGTAGGATATATATAAATACATATACAAATATAAATATAGTTAAATATATATATAAATACACATACACATATAAAGCACACAAATGTACACAGAAAAGGAGAAAAAGAAAGAGACAGAGACAGACAGAAAGAGGAGAGAGAGAGTTAGAAAGTAAACCTTAAGATTCATTTTCACTTGTTAACAGTAGCTCCTCCATAGGATCATTCCACTCTTCCTGTGCCATTAATCAGGAATTCATTAAAATGAGCCATTAATAAAAAGAGCTTAGTTAAATAATACATTGCACTTTAAATAATGGTCAAAACTAGATACAATGAAAACTATCTATGAATTGATCACTCTCAATTTATAGAAACCCATCTGCCTTGGTTTTTAATCTATTCAAATTGTTTTTTGGCCAGTAGCACTGCCTGAGGCAAATTTATATCAACCTGACAAAAAGCAATAGAAAGTCTTGCTTCAGAGGTTCTCGCTGCTTAAAGTTACAATACTTCTTTAAAGGCTCCAAGGTGTTATAATTAAAAATGTATCAACTGCTTAACTTGTCAACCAAGGCAGTTATTGTAAAGCATTATTTCCCCTCAAACAGCTAGACTCTCATTGCTCATGTGTGATTGCATTTATAGAAGAAAATTATAATTAAAGTGTAAATGTAACTTCTGGGAAGAAAATCTCATCAAAGCATCACAAAAACCTTCTGGAATCTGTCCACTTCTTGGAAAGCTGTACATACTAACTTTCAATTTCCTTTTTAAAATAAACATGTGCAAATATAATTAACATGTAGATTTTTTATTGTGACTTGAGGGGAGGGGCAAAAAAAATCTCTCTCCATAAAAGCTAATTTGATTTTAGTAACAGAATGGCAATTGAAATTGTAGTTAAAGATATTTCCTTTTAGTGATCGCTTTTTCATTTTATCCTCTCCCTTTTCCTTAACAAATATAGAATACAATTAGTAGTATAATGATTAAAAAAATAATTAGGCACTGCAGGCTCACATCACGATCATTTAGGACAATTTCAAGCTTTTACTACCACGTCAATTAGCAAATGATCTCTTTTTTAAAAGTTCAAGAAGCAAAATCATCCCATCTTCCATTGATTCAAACCAAAAACAAAAATAAAAATATTTACAAACTGCAAAACATTAAAAAGACATATTGATGGCAAAGGAAACATCCTTTTATCTTTCATGCAAAAGAATAAAATCATTTCTCCATAAATTAAAATAAGGAATTATTTCTAGTCTGTTCCCTTTGTGCAAACAAGTTGCTTTTCATAGACAATTTTTATTTTAATTAAATAACAAACTCAAGCCACTGCAAATAATTGTGTTGTTGATCTCTACATCACTTTGAACTGAAAATGAGGAAAAACTGGTCAATGTAAATCAATTGCCTTAGAGGAACAGAGAGCTCTTTTGACAGAATTGCATAATGGATGAAGCATAAAATGAGATAATTGGGAGATGTTTGTCCTAGAGGGTGCTAAGTTCATAATTACAATGAAAAACAATTCTTTTATATTCCAATATCATCCTTTGTAAATACACACACTCTGTATGTACATGACTGCCTCAATATATTTTTGAAAACCAATAATGTTCTGTTCATCCACAACCAGGCCTGAGGTTGGAAAACTAACCAAAGGAGGTAAATAATGCTGACTACTCATATTTTTTTCTAATGTGAATGCTATTACTTGGTCGTTCAAGGATAGTTCCTTAACCAGAAAGATGAAGCCTTTCTTGAATGCATGACTCCAGGGTAGTACTTGGGGAGAAAAATGTTTGAATGCTATATTCCAAACTTTTTAACCTGTCTTATTTCAGGTTTATATTTTATATGCTCCATAATCTCCAGGTGAATGTCTATATATTAGGATCCTAACAAATTCACAGGCAGATAAAAAATTTTTCAGAGGTGCTTTATATCAAAAGATGATAGTTCAACAATTTGTTTCTTACCAGAAAATCAAACATTTTATTGAGAAGTTTTATGCCTTTTTTCATAGACATAGCATAATCTCTTAACACATAATAATAACCGGGTTACTAATATTTTGCATTATGATATTTATTTGAAGTTTGTAAAACAGTTTCCTTTTTACAGCTATGGTGTGAAGTGGACAATGCTAGTTTTGTTAGCTCTGTTTTCATGCACATATGAGAAAACTTGGGCTTAGCCTGTAAGTGGCAGAAAGATAACTTGAGTTCTGACTAATGTTTAGTCCCTTTTCTCCACATCCTTGCCAGTGTCTGTTGTTTTATGTTTTATTAAAGATGGCCATCCTTACTGGAGTTAAGTAGCATCTCAATGTGGTCTTAATTTGCATTTCTTTGAGGCTGAGCATTTTTTCATGTATCTGTTTGCTGTTCTTATGTCTTTTGAAAAGTGCCTATCAATAACTCAAAAAATAACAGTTGCTGGAGAGGGTGTGGTGAAAAGGGAACACTCCTACACTGTTGGTGGGAGTGCAAACTAGTTCAACCTTTTTGAACAACAGTATGGCAATTTCTCAAAGCTCTAAATATCAACCTCCCATATGACCCTGCAATCCCCCTACTGGGAATATACGCTGAAGAACTCAAATCACTCTACCAAAAAGATACCTGCACATGTATGTTTATCGCAGCATTGTTCACAATAGCAAGAAAGTGGAATCAACCACACTGTCCATCAAAAGAGGACTGGATTAAAAAATATGGTACATATACATGATGGGATACTACGCAGCCATGAAAAAGAACAAAATCATGAACTCTGCAGCAACCTGGATGGAACTAGAGTCAATAATACTGAGTGACCTCTCACAGAAACAAAGATCTGAGTATCGCATGTTCTCACTCACATAGCAGACCTTGAACATCCACCATAATACGATTAAAAAAAAGACTGACAGTGGTGGGAAACTATGGGGGGGGAAAGGGACAGGAAATTAACGGTAGTCAATATCTGTCTGGGGACGGGGAGACACCACTTATCAACAAGGGTGCCTGAACAAAGCATATTTGTATACTTAACCCTAAACTGTACCCCACAATATCAAAATAAAAATATTGATATTAAAAATAAATAAATAAATAAAATAATGATTAGACTTTGTTGAATGAAAAAAAAAAAAGAAAAGTGTCTATCCATGTCTTTTGCCCATTTTTTAATGGGGTTGTTCGGGTTTTTTTGTCCTTTTGGCAACTTTGAGTTCCTTGTAGATCCTGGATGTTAGGCCGTTGTCAGATATACAGTTGGCAAGTGTGTTTTCCCATTCTGTGGGCTGTCTCTCTGCTCTCTTGATGGTTTATTTTGCTTTGCAGAAGCTTTTCAGTCTGATGAGATTACACTTGTCTATCTTTTCTCTTATGGCATGGGCTTTTGGGGTTTTGATCAGGAATTGGTTGCCTACTGAAAAAACATAGAATGGCAAACTGGATAAAAAACCACAATCCATCTCATGTCTAATTATTTGAATTCAGAATGCTTTTCACTAGTAAAAATAACATTAGATATACTTTATATGAACCAAGGATGATTTAACTTACTTTGTTATGTTGTTTTAACACGAGCTATAATGTCTACATAATATTTAAGATATTCCTCAAGTGTTTGTTCCTGGTCTTCTCTTATATTTTGTCAACTATAATTTCAATATTTTTGCTACCAATCAGGTATCAGATTAATCTACGTAAAGTCCAGTTCTTGGGATACTACTTTTCATTGCCCCTCAATATCTGAATTCAGTCTCCAGAATCTGCCCCCATCTGTCCTTCCCTGACTTCTCTGGCTTGAACATTTTAAAGTCTAGTGCTTTTCCAGCAATGTCCAGGGGAGGGTACCCTTATCCATATATAAGAAGTATTGCTTAGTGGCCATACCCTAAAGTGGCATGGGGACCTCAGGCTATCTCAGGTACCTAAGATGAACCATTATGAACAATCAAAGAATATCTCTAGTTTTCACTATTTCTAAGACAAATAAAGGACACTGGATGACAGTACTTTGAATATCGCAGTTAAAGTCAGCATCCATAATGCCTACTTTAGATTTTAATGATCTCTCTTCTTTCTTCCTTCTTATATATACTACTGTTTCTGTAAAATATTTATCTTCATTTATTTTTCTCAACAATTCTGAGTATATTACTTAATTTCTCTATGCCACAGTTTTCTTATCTGTAAAATGGGAATGACAATAACAATATCTACTATATAGAGTTAATGTGAGGATTGATTTTAAATCACATGAAACACTACCCGACATAGAGTAAGTTTCCAATAAATATTGACTGTTATTAATATAATAATCATCATTACTACTATTATTATTTTTTATCAACCCCTTACTGGGCATAATGTAGAAAAGAAAGATTAATTTCCCTTTTTATTTTTCCGATTACATGAAAGTTCAGTTTTCCAGTTTTTGTTTTATAACTCCATATGTTAAGTACATAATGTGTAACTAACAAAGTAAATAAAGTGAATCAATTATTCTATGTGACTGTTTTTCTCTTACAATTAATAATCTTTAAAAGGGGGAATGGGAGTGTCTGCTCAAGCGTATACGGTGAACTTTCAGGAAGAAAAAGGAGGGAAAGTGGGAGTAAAAGGAGAAAGACAAAAACACTTTCACAACACAGCAACAAAGAGACACCTCATTCAAAAAGTCTTATCTTTTCAGAATTTGTATGAGCAGAAATATTTTCTCCATAATTTTTAAACAGGGAACCAGGTACTCTTTTTTTTTTTTTTTTTTTTGAGTTGGAGTCTCACTCTGTCGCCTAGACTGGAGTGCAGTGGCTGCTCCCGGCCACTGCAGCCTCGATCCACTGGGCTCTGGCGATCCTTCCACCTCAGCCTTCCGAGTAGCCAGAATTACAGGCACGTGCTACAATGCCTGGCTGCTTTTTTAATTTATTGTAGAGATGAGGTCTCGCCAAGTTGCTCAGGCGGGTCTCGAACCCGCGGGCTCAGGCAATCCACTCACCTCACTCTCCCAAAGTGTGGGATTACCGGCTGAGCCACCGAACCTGGCTGGAACCAAGGTACTTTAAGTGTTAGAATAGTGTCTTCTTTTTTAAATATCTCCCAAATTATGGAATAATGCTATTCATTTAATAAATACTTGTTGTTGCCGGGCTCGATGGCTCAGCCTGTAATCCTGCGCCTTTGGGAGGCTGAGGTGAGTGGATTGCC
>NW_007250954.1:290242-349406 GCF_000164805.1 Carlito syrichta | reverse complement strand
CCTGGGCAGCGAGACCTCATCTTTACAATAAATCAAAAAATCAGCCGGGCGTGGTAGCGCATGCCTGTAATTCTGGCTACTGGGAAGGCTGAGGTGGAAGGATCGCCGGAGCCCAGGAGGTCGAGGCTGCGGTGGCCAGGAGTGGCCACTGCACTCCAGTCTGGGCGACAGAGTGAGGCTCCAACTCAAAAAAATAAAATAAAATAAATAAATACTTGTTGAGTACCTACTCTCCGCCTGGCACTAAGTAATATGAGATTTCAAAAGAGCTATGCAATGAATGCATGTTTGGATGGAATCTTGATAAGAAGAAAGTAGTGCTGAAGAACAAGTAAAATGAAAACTGTTCGTGTTTTAAAATTTCCAACTTTACCTAAATTATATTTTTATTTAAGCAATTATTTGTTCAAATCTTTGGTACTGATTGCATCCTTATGTATACTTATTATAGAAATATCGTGTCTTTCCAGTTAGACAGCAAGGCATTTGAGGGCAGAAATTATGCCTGTTGTAAATTTTCTGAGACTTTTTTGTAATTCCATTTTTTTATTGATTTGAAATATCCAAGAATTTCCTAAAAATGAAGATTTAGTATAGAGTTGCACAAATACCTCAAAGCATCTCAACATAAAATTAGAGCAGAGTGCTCCTTTCTGAGATTCTTGTGTCCAATTTCCTAAAGTGATTATGACGCACCTTTTGGAACCTGCTATCAATTCAATTGACTGGAATTAGCAACAACTACCTCTCAATCTATAATTTTTAGCTATAGGTAAATCCTTGTTTTTCACCTGTCTTTTCCTTGTTTCCTAATTCCCACTAAAGTAGAGTGCCCTATAAATAGCTTATACTCCTTTCATTTTTTTCTCATTGCATGTGTTACATAGAAATTTGTGCTTTGTCTTGTGTTTAAAGTTTTGTGTTTGCACAATCATCGAGGTTTTATGCCATTTATTATCAATTATAGCCTTGTGATTAGAATATTTCAATTTTCTACCAAAGAAAATCTCAAAATATCAAATTTCTGTTAACACACATCACTTAGCTGACATTGACCAAGCCACCTCTGGAAGCTGGGAACAATGTCTTTACCTCTATGAGTCATAAAATTTCAGAGCTGGAAAAAAAAAAACAGATCGCAGAATGTCTGTGCTGTAAAGCCACCGTTAACAATCACAGTGTGTCTTACTTAGGAAAAAAATATATATATTCTGCCCTTTTAGGGGAAGAAAATGTTTTTCTTCCTGTTATAGCTCTTGAATATTCAATGATAAACTTTGTCCCTCAGTTTTCACACTGGTTAAAGGAATTTGGCTCTTAGCATATTTGTAGCTCAACCAAATTTTAGTGATAAATATTTGATATTTAAGATAATATATTGAATGAGTTCATTGTTGTTCAAATAAACCATGCCATTTTTTCATTTAAGTCTAGATTTTCATTATCAGTTGAAAACTCTAAACACCTCTCTCTCCTTTCTTTTCTCTCCTGTCCTTTCCCCTAACTCTGGCAGCCTTTTAGTGAAGGCGCACATCTGCTGCCATAAACACACAAATTAGCACATCAATGTTTCTGATGAAAAAAAAAGTCAGTGCAATAAGAGAATGTTTTGAAAGCATGCCAGTTTGCCAGTAAATTATAAGCTTCATTACCATAAAACTCTAACAAATAGAAACCACATCTCATTAACTGAAAGCACAATATGACTGCAGCAATATTCATCTCCCCAAAGAGTGCTTATCCATGGGAAAAAAAAAAATAAAAGTTTTGCTTAGAGCTGCCACTAATGACAACATTAACTTTATTTATTAAAGAATGTTTAAACATTTTGCAAAATGTACATGTTACCTCCTCCCCCATCCTTTTTTTTATCTGATTAAGTGCAGTAGCAGGTTATACAGTATAAGAGTTATATGATACCTAACTTCATTCCACTTTAACGTCACTATAATGATTCTTCAACATCACTCTACTAAGGATGAAGACAATTTTTTTCCAGCCAATATTTCTACTTTCTATTGCGGGCAAAATTCTCCCCATATTCTATTTAAGGTCAAAACTCCAGATACCATTTAGTTCTATGATGAATTCATTTCTGTAAAGATAAAAGGAAAGTAATCCACTTCATCACTTTTTGAAAGGTGGAAATCTATTTTCAAATCTAGATTGCTCAACAGATTCTGCCAGGGCTTAAGTATCCCCAAACCAAACAAGATATAAGTTAGTTTCTCATGATTTAATAAATACTATTGTTTGTCTGTGGTATGTTTGGATTCTTTGTAATCTTAAGAAAGCAAAACAATTTGTAGTAAATTATTTGTAGTAGCTCATAGAGAGTTGAAACTGCTAAAGACTCCTGGTTTCAGAAGAGACCTAATTCTAAATGAATGAAGTCATTAGACTGACAGAAGGGAAAATAGAGTAAGAAATGAGTAAATAACTTGCTAGTATAAGATAAGTAAGAATAATCGCTTAGTCACCGCTATAATTATGGTCACAGCTTGTAACAAAAATAGAGTAAGAGTTTAAATAACATGATGTCTTGGACTTCCTTTTAAGTACTCTGGAAAAAAAAGTAAAAGGATGGTGAATAGAAAAAACAAAATTAATAAAAATATGTTGATAATTGTTGAAGCTGGATGATGAGTATGAGGGGGCACTAAAAAAAAAAAACTGGAATTATTTTATGGAGGGTAGGCCCCTTGTAGTACAGGCTTCCCCCTCTAGGTAAGCGTTCTGGGAACCTATAGGCATCAATGTGCCAGCTAGCAATGTTTTGAGAGGCTGCTGCATTCAGCTTCAGTGAATTTTTTTTTTTTTTTAGATTCTTTCAGTGCATTTGCCCATCTAATGATGGGTGATTTGCACATGCCCCTGTCCACACTGTACTGTGTGTTCAGCAGTTTTTGACCAAAAATATTATGACCCCCGTGACTCACCCTCCCTATTCATCTGATCTTGCTTCAAGCGACTTTTTTGTTTGTTTGTTTATCTCCCCAGATGAAAAAAGATCTTCAAAGGGAAACGTTTTGCAGATGTGGAAGAGGTGAAACAAAAAGTGGCAGAAACACTAAAATGCATCAAAATTGATGAGTTCAATAACTGTTTTTAGCAGTGGAAAAGGTGTTTTAATAAGTGTATTACATCAAATGGAGAGTACTTTGAAGATGACTGAAGTTTTAAGATGTAAGAATATATATATACTGTTTTTGTAAATAAATTCTGGTTGTTTGAGTTGTATCCCCCTATTTACATTATGTAAGCACATTTGACTCCCCCTTACATCTGTTTTTCCTTCTGCATTGTGGGCAGAAAGATTTGTTTCATCCCAGAACAGGCATTGAGTACTTTGAGTACTGAATGTGGCAGCCACAGGGTCTATGACATCTTGCACATCTCTTTGATTATTTCCTCATTTATAAAAAGTGGATGTATGTCAAGAGTATGAAATAGAAGATTTGTGAACAAGAGACTTGCATATAAGTGCTGCATAGATTCTCCTTTCTTTTACCTAGAAGGAAAGTTATCAAATTTAGGTAAAAATTTGGAAAAAAAAAAAAACCCATAAGACAGCAAAGCAAAGTACCCAGTTTAACTTGAATTTCAGAGCAACGAATAATTTTTAGTAAATATCCTCAGTAATCTTTGAGGTAGAAAGAGACCAAATTTTTCTGAAAATCAAATATAATTGGCTGTTCTATATTTTATCTAGCAACCTTCTCTAAAAGGGACACTTTGATAAGTAAAAGTCTTGCGAAGCCTTGCCATAACAAGCATAATGCAGTTCCAGATAAGAGTGTTAGCTAGAGAATTAGGGTTAGCGCTTAATTGAAGATTTGGCATTGAAAGAACAGGAAGAGACTAATGAGGGAGATTTCAGCAGTGATAACAAACCCAGGAATATGCACAATTCCAAATCTCTAAGGGCTAAATATTGCTTGAAGTTTTCCATGAATAAAGAGCAGGGAAAAAAAAAAGAAGAAGAAGAAGCACTAAGAAACCTGGGTTCCCAAAGAGATTAAAACACAAGAAGTTTCTGACTTCAGGGGGAAAGAGATTCATATATTTAAATTAAATTGCTTCTCTCTCTCTCTCTCTCTCTCTCTCTCTCTCTCCCCCCTCTCTGTCTCACTTTCTGTTTTTTCTAGTATTCAATTGCTTATTATTTCTTAAATATTTTACTTGATTTTCAGTAACCATTCTACCCACTGAGAATTTGTCTATTCATGTTTTTAACATTCTATTGAAGTTTTAACAATAATTTTTGTAAAAAAAAATAAAAAAAGACAACCTTATAACTATAAAGTGGCTGTGACTGAAATTCTCAATAAGCAGTATCCAAAAATGACTTGTATTCGAGGTTTTGCCTACCAAATAAAGAAACATCAAGCTCAAGTGAAACTAAAACAATATTTCTCCACTCTCTGTGTAGTAGAGCAATTTCTCATGGAGGCATAGTTAAACAATTCAGCTCTACCTACAGCAAATCAAATCCATACATATATTAATTTTCAGAAAGAAAATAGACCTACAAGTACCTTAAAACAAGAAATTCATTTGACGTTTCATACATATTCCTGAGCTGATATAGAAATAAAATACACACAATTATAAAATGATATGCAAATTTAAAATGCCTGTTCACTCATCAAATCTCCATTCTCAAGTTTTGCTATGTGGAGTTTTAACTTTCCTGTATCCAGACATAAATTTACTTTTGCTCTATATATGTTTCATGTAATATTTAAATTTTCTTCCCAGATAATTTATATTTCATATATATACTTTGTTCTCCTATATGCATTCTCATTGAGAAAGCATATTTTTTCCTTCATAGCACTTCAGAAATATCTAGTGAAATACTGTACAAAAAATACACAAAGAATGAGCAAGAACTGACTTCGAAATATCAAACCATGTATTATTCTTTCTCTTAAGTTTTCACATAATACCGCACAAAGAGGCAGAATCTTTAAAGCAGGCCAGGTTTAGAGAGAGGCTAAGGAGTATTGTAAGGAGCAAATTTAAGGTGATTCTTACTCTCAGTGCAGATCTGGCACTTTCCTAAACCTGACAGCAAGTATCTCTTTCAATTTTGCACCAAAAATGCTTCACTTGCCTTACCCTAACCCAGGGCCTGTCTTTAAAAATGCTGGCATGTCTACAACAGCCACTTGTGTGTTTGAAACCACATTTTTGGGTGAAGGTGGGGAAAGACTTATTTTAAAACTTGAAACAAAGTGCATCAAATAACTTAACCTGTATAAGCCACAGTATTTCTCCTACAGATACTACAGTCATAACTTAACATCTGCTCACCTTTGCCATCTGCTTCCAACTTCTTGAAGAAGGACTATTTCCCGATTGCCACCTGCTTGTGCAGTTCATGCTTTAAGCCTCGTCACCCTTTACCAATTCTTCCTGCTCCTCTGGGACCAAAAGTAAGATGGAACTACAGGTGCGTGCTACCACACCTGGCTTATTGTTTGATTTATTGTAGAAACAAGGTATCACCAAGTTGCCCAGGCTGTTCTCGAAGCCCTGGGCTCAGGCAATCCTCTCACCATGGCCGAAAGTGCTGGAATTACAGAACTGAGCCACTGTGCCTGGCCAGGGTCCTCATTTTCTTAATGAGTGCTCTTGTGCTACATAAAACGTGTATTAAATAAATTTGTGTGTTTTTCTCCTGTCACTCTAAGTTATGTCAGTTTAATTCTCAGACCTAGCTAGAGCCCTAAGAGACTGGAGGTGAAGTTTTGCTGCCCCTACAGTTTCTGGCAATGAAGATGGAATCCTAAAAGACTGTGATGCGCACTCCCACTGGAAGGTGCAAATGGGATCCTGGGAGATCAGATAAAAGCCAGCAGAAGATAATAACTTATACTAAGTCAACTCTCCCAGATCTTTGTCTGTAGTGCTTGCTTGAGAGAAAAAGGTAAGCATTTTTCCTTGACCTTGCCTGTCAAATTTAGATTGTCAAGAAAGAAACATCTGTCAAAATTAGTTATTTGAATTGTGACTCCTGTAAATATGGTTACCAATACATAGTTTATCCGAAATTTTCCTTATCTTCCTTCTTTTTGTCTTTTTTGTGATTTGTCATAAGGAAGAAAATAGTAGCACTCTCTTTTCATCTTGTTTTAAGTCTTGAGAGCTTTACTTTGTAACCCATGAAGATCTCCATGAGCCAGTGAGTACAAGTTTTCGGTTTTCCATCAGGTGACTAGAGAGCTGGTTAGGAGTCCAAACTGGAGTCTCTGTCTGTTTACTCCAGTTCTCAAGTGAATTTATTTTAACTGTCTCAATCATCATAACCTTATTAACAACGAGGATCTTTGCTTTTTTAGACTATTTTTGAATCGTAAGGTAGACTGCATGTTTTACTCCCTCTTTGGGATATATTTCTTGTGTCCATAGCTGACACACAAAAGGCTTACTAATTTTAAGCTATACAAAGGCCTTTTGATTTTGAGTCACACACTTGAACAGGAAGGGAGAGGCACAAAAGACACCTGAAGGTGTTTCAGGTAAAAAGGCTGCAGACAGCAGATGGGACCCATCCCCTGACTGACTCTCCAGAGTTCCTGCAACATAGGATGAAAATCAGCCTGACTAGTTTAAACATGGAAGAGAAAATCTACAACAGAGAGGTCTGTCACAGGATGGAGTGAAAAGCAGAAATAAATTACCCCCCCTCTCTCACTGATTGACCTATGTTGAACTACAGAAGGATAATGGGGATAATGGAAGACTATGGTTATACATTTAGAACTGTGAGATTAACAAGTCTTTTATTTTTTCTCCCTTTACAATAAAATGACGTATTTTGTACTTTTGCTATTTTGGAAACAGAGCTAAATTCAATATAAATAGGTTATATTCAGTAAGACTTTGACTGATAAGTTATCAGGCCTAAAACAAAAATGATTTGACCAGCAGCCATGTAATCTAACTAATAATGAATCCTATTAATTCAATGTTCTGTCTTTAAAAACATAGAGCCAGCTGGGCTCGGTTGCTCAGCCTGTAATCCCGCGCCTTTGGGAGGCTGAGGTGAGTGGATTGTCTGAGCCCGCGGGTTCAAGACCTGCCTCGGCAGTGAGACCTCATCTCTACAATAAATCAAAAAATCAGCCGGGCGTGGTAGCGCATGCCTGTAATTCCGGCTACTTGGAAGGCTAAGGCGGAAGGAACACTGGAGCCCAGTAGGCGAGGCTGCGGTGGCCGGGAGCGGCCACTGCACTGCAGTCTGGGAGACCAAGTGAGACTCCAACTCAAAAAAATAAAATAAAATAAAATAAAAACATAGAGCCAAGAATGTCACTATGTTAAATTTCTTCATTTTTCAGATGTGGAAATTAAAGTGTGGAGAGATCAAATGCCTTGTCCAAAATTGTATGAATAAGGTAGTGGCATAGTTAGAACATATTCCCTCTTACTCTGATTCTATTTTTCTTTTTTAAAAACAATTTTATTTTACTATAGTGATGTGTGCTATAAGTAAGGATTAACTGTACTAGTAGGCTGCATGCAGAAAAAATTGAACCTTCAACTGGACTTCACTTCGCCTGGTTCGGGACCAAGTACACTTTGTGTTGTCATGTGATCCCATTCCACCTTGCAGTGTCTTGCAACTGCTGATCCCTCCCTCATAATAATGTCATTAATAGCCAGGCTCGATGGCTCAGCCTGTAATCCCGTGCCTTTGGGAGGCTGAGGTGAGTGGATTGCCTGAGCCCGCGGGTTCGAGACCCGCCTGGGCAGCGAGACCTCATCTCTACAATAAATCAAAAATTCAGCCGGGCGTGGTAGCGCATGCCTGTAATTCCGGCTACTCGGAAGGCTGAGGCGAAAGGATCGCCGGAGCCCAGCAGGTCGAGGCTGCGGTGGCCGGGAGCGTCCACTGCTCTCCAGTCTGGGTGACAGAGTGAGACTCCAACTCAAAAAACAAAAAACAAAACAAAACAAAAACCAACCAAACAAACAAACAAACAAAAAATAATGTCATTAATGTTCAGGTCCCACTTATGTGTGAAAACATGCAGACATGTGGTATTCAATTCTTTGTGTCTATGATAGATAACTAAGTGGGATGGTTTCCAATTCCATCCAATTTGCTGCAAAGCCCATAATTCTGTTCTTCTTTATATCTGTGTAATAATCTATAGTGTATATATATCACATATTCTTTAACCAGTTCACTTTCAATGGGCAGTAGGGTTGGTTTCATGTTTTGCTATTTTGAATAGTGCAGTTATAAACATGCATGTGCAGGTGTCTTTTTTTGTAAAATGATTGGCATAACTGAAACTCATATACTGTTCTTGTTACATATTGCATACTAAGCCACTCACTAAATGATAATTTAACTTTAATAAATGGATTGCAGTTGATTAGAGGGAAAGGAGATTAACTCAACAGAGTGCATTGGAAAACAAGTTTAGAAGATCATAATGGGCTTGATTAGGATAAAAAAATAGAAATTTAAACATAGTAATATTGGTACAAATATATTAATTTAAGATTTTTTCCATTCTCATCACTATATCTGAATGCTCATTATTTCTTTCTATAGTGCAATCTATATCCCCAATGAGAAACTTTAAGGCTGAAAAATAAATGGCATTTTTATAAGGATAACACATTAAATACTATGTGCTAACATTGTTCTTTGCCAGACATTCTTTTTTTGGTATATACTTTCCTTTGAATTCTTTCCATTCACATTTTCTATCTAACAGACCTCATATTTATAGGAGTGTGGAGCATGTAGGTTTGACACAGCTTCTCCATATGCCCACATGCTCTTAGGTTTTCTCACGATATCCTTAGATATTGATAACAGTGATTTTCAAGTTTTTAAAAATGAAGATAACTTTTTAATTTCTAAAAATTGTGAGGAATCCCATATAATAGTTGAATCTTGGTAGTAAATAAAATATTTAAATCCAAGGGAGCAATGATATATTTCAAGTACATTTGTGGTAGAAGTCAAAAAGAAAAGAAAATAGAGAGAGAAGAAGATGGCAGCTGAGCCAGTCAGACTATGGTAGTCCTAGTGTGAGTGAGTGAGTATACGGAAAACTTTGTGTGCATGTCAGTGAGTGAGTGGGTGTGTGAGTGGCTGATTGAGTGAAGCCTCAGAAACAAGTGGCCGGGGTCACCTGGTAATGCAACTGGTGCTGCAGCTGCTCAGCTTGGACCCTAATGATTTCCAGGTTGCAGAAGCCAAATGCCATTTTTTCTTCTTTTTAAAAAAATTAACAAAACCCTTTCTGAGAAGAAGCTTCTGGGAGAGACTGACTAAGTGGGGGCTCATGAGCAAGTGGCCAGGGATCTCCTGGTGAAGCAGTTGATGCTGCAATTGCTCTGCTTGTTCTCTAGAGCTTCCTGGGTTGTAGAAGTCAAGCATCATCTTTTTTTAACTGACAAAAGTCTTCCTTAGAAGAAGCTGTGGGGAGAGCTTACTGGCTCCAGGGTCTGCCTCACCATTGCACTGCCTGACCGGACACCGGCAGCAAGGGCTGCAGAGGTAGCCCAGAGGCAGAGTCCCACTGGAGAAGATAAAAGAGGTACCCTGTCATCATCTTGAAAGCAGGCCAGGAAAGTGCTCTGACTTGCTCACAATGGAGCAACAGACTTGAACTCTGTGACTGGTGGATCAACTAATCTGGGGTTGATCATGACCCAGAGGGAATATCCTGAAAGCACAAACTTCAGAGCAATAGGATGAGTGCTGAGTCTCAGGTGTCCCACCCCGTACCCTGAGTTAGCCATGGGACAAATGGTGTGGCCAGAAAAGAATGAGGAAGACCTCCAAAGAGATCAGTGGTGAGTCCAGGGCTGACCCAAGCCCCTCCTCCCCAGCAGTCCTCTGAACATCAGAACCTCATGACTAGAGCAGGATGGAGAGGGACAAACCCAGGGGGAGCCTGGACATCAGTTGCAACAGGACTCCACTCCAGGATAGGCCTGACTAGGGCACCCTTCATGAGTACCTGGGTAACAAACAATCTTGCACCTCCCTACAGAAGGAGAATCAAGAGTGGGAGGAGAAGACTACAGCCCCACTCATCCTCACTGCCCTTCTCCTTTCCTGATCCAGATACTGGGGAGTTAGTAAATGAGGCAGAAACTCTGCAGGAGACAGTAGAGAAGCAGAAGAGAGGAAAAAATTGCAGAATCTGCCACAAGAGGGCAGGTTTAAAACATTTTTTTTAATTTTTAAAAATTATTTGCCTGTTTGTTAGTTTTTCTAAGTTTTAAAAATATTTTCCCTTTGTGCATGAATGTGAATGTGAGGGGTCAATCTGTATCCCTTTCTTTTTTCCTCTATTTCTTTTTGTTTTTGTTTTTTTGTTTTCTGTTTATGTTTGTACATGAATGATTGTTCATCTTTCAAGGTTGTTTGTTTGTTTTTGCTTTTTTGTTCTTCTCTTTTTTTTAAGTTTAATGTGTGTGAATATATGTGTGAGGGTTCAATCTGAATCCCTTTGTTTTCTTTCTTATTTTTTTTTTTTCTGTGCTTTCTCATTTCCTTCCCTATTCATTTTGTGTTGGACTGTGTGAGTGTTTGTTTTGATTTCCTTCTTTTTTGTTGTTTTTGATGTTTGTTTTGATTTGCTTTGTTGTTATTCAAGTTTGTTTTGGTGTGTGTGTATGTCTCTGTGTATGTGCATTAAATTGTTTTTGGCTTTGGTTTCTGCTTCCATTGTTCAGTGATTTTTGTTCATTTATTAAATTTTGCATTTAAGAATTTTTGTCCATCTTATTTCATTCTATTTTTCTCTGGTCTCCTCATTGATGTGACTATATCTTGGACTCAGGGGTACACACCTGTATCCATTGAATCATCATATAAAGTGGTGGTAGGGAGTGGGTCTCAGGGAACCCATACCACAATCAGTGAACATTGTGATTTGCAAAATAGTTTCTGATTCCTAGCTCCCTGTCAGCTACCTTATTTGACTCTTAAAACTAGAAAAGTCAGAAAAGTTTCTCACCCACGGTCCTGTTTCAAAATAGAACAAATACAGAGCCTGGATTAGGGAAGAATAGAGGACTAAGCAAACATCAGAAGTGAAAGTCTCTCCCACTGTCACTAAATAACAGAATTAAAGAGAAAAGAAAGAGATCTGTCACAAATGAAGAAAAACCAAAGGAAGACCACAGGTAATTTCAAGTGTAACAAAGAAAAACAGCTTGAAAAATAAAACTACAGAGCCCAAACAATGGAAGTCACCAATGACTGACTCCAGAATATAACGTAGATTAGGGAATGGATAGAAAGAGTGAATAATATTCAAGAAAGACAAGATGCAACACTGAAAGAACATGTGACAGAGATTTGGGCCATAAAAAAAATTCATCCAGGAAATAACAAGATGATGAGCATGGAAATCGGAATTAATCTAGCAGAATTAAGAATCTCAGAACTTGAAGACCAGAATTCACCCAATCTGCAAAAAACATAGAAAGAAAACTCAGAAAGAAAGAACAAAGCCTACAAGAGATGTGCAATTATATCAACAGGCTGAACTTACAACTGATTGGTATCCCAGAAGAAGAAAGGGAAATGGAGAATACCTTCAGATAATTATTCCAGGAGGTTGTTTAAGATAACTTTCTCCATCTCATCAGAGATGTAACCAGCCAAACACTAGAGATACAGAGAACTCCTACAAGACATGAAATGAGAAGACCAACGCCTAGACACATAATAATTCACTTACACAAGGTTGACACAAAAGAAAAAATTCTAAAGGCAGCAATAGAGAAAAATAAGATGACCTACTGGAGAAAACCAATCAGAATAACAGCAGACCTATTAGAAAACACTACAAGCAAGAACAGACTGGAGTACGATATTCAATGTCTCCAAAGATAAACAGTTTCAGCCAAGAATTTCCTACCCAGCCAAGCTCAACTTCAATAGCCATGGAGAATTAAAATCCTTCCCAGATATCCTATCCCTAAGAGATTATGCAGCTTCCAGAACAGCTCTACAGGAAACAATTAAAAAGGTATTAAGCACAGAAAACAAAGAATAACCACACACTACCCAAGAAAACAGCAAAGCACAGAATCAACGGAGAATACAGCACAACAACAAACTTGAAAACACACACATACATTGACCCCAGAGTTAAAAGAAAACAAGCAAAGAAAAGACTTTATAAGAACCTCATGACAGGGATAAACAATCACATTTCAATAATCAGCCTGAATGTGAATGGACTAAATGAACCACTGAAAAGACACAGAATGGGAAACTGGATAAGAAACCTTAACCTAATTATCTGCTGCATCCAGGAAATCCATCTCACTACAAGGGGTGCATACAGAATCACAGTTAGAGGATGGAAAACAAGTTTCTAGGTAAATGGATAACAAAAGAAGGCAGGGGTCATGATCTTAATATCAGACAAAACAACATTTATGCTAACAAAAATTTAAAAAGATAGAAAAGGACACTACATAACAATAAAATGTTCAATCCATCATCAAGAAATATCCATCATAAACATATATGCACCCAACACTGGAGCACCAGCATTTAGAAAGCAACTACTAAGTAAACAAACAAAAAAAAGATATTGACTCTAACACTATTTTAGCTTGGAACGTGAATATCCCACTAACAGCCCTAGATAGATTATCAAGGCAAAAAATCAACACGGAGATCTGGAACCTCAACTGGATGCTCAACCAAATGGACTTAATAGATACCTACATAATATTCCACCCAACACCACAGAATATGCATTCTACTCACCATCACATGGAAAATACTGCAATATTGATCATACCCCTGGCCAAAAATCAAGCATAAACTAATTCCATAAGTTTGAAATATTGCCATGCACCTTCTCAAACCACAGAGGAATAAAAATAAAATTTCCCCAAAGTCCAAAAAGACTTGGATACTAAACAGCATGATGTCAAACAACTACTAATTCAACACCAAAATTAAATGAGAAATTAAAAAGATTCCTGGAAACAATGAAAATGAAGAAACATCTTACAAAAACCTCTGGGATGACATGAAATCAGTCCTAAGGGAGAATTTACATCTCTACAAACAAACATCAAGAAAATGGAAAGATCACAAGGTAACAGTCAAACAAATCACCTAAGAAAGCTGGAAAGACAAGATCACAAAAACCCTAACAGAAGAATTTAGATCACCAAATTAAAAGCCCAAATACAGGACATAGAAGACAAAAATACCATTAAAAAAATCAACAAAACAAAAAGCAGGTTCTTTGAAAGAATTAACAAGATTGATGTATTCCTAGCCAGAATGATCAAGAAAAAGAGAGGAAAAGCCCAAATAAACACAATCAGAAAAGCAAAAGATCAAGTCACAACTGATGCTGAAGAAATGCATAAGATTACCAGAAATTACTTTATACACCTGTATGGAAACAAACTTGATAACTGAATGAAATGGAGGACTTTCTCATATCACACAACCTCACAAGGAAAAAGCAGGAAAGCACTGAGACACTAAATAGACCCAAAACTCAGGAAATTGACTCTGTCATAAGAAAATTAACTACAAAAAAAGACATAGAAAGCTTTCCAGTAGAATTCTACAAAATGTACAAAGAGAAGCTGATAATAATCCTATCAAAAGTATTCCAGGCAATTGAAAAAGATGGAATTCTCCCCAAATTATTTTATGAAGTTAATATCACACTGATACCCAAAGCAGGTAAAGATCCAACAACAACAATAACAAAAAAGTGAACTACAGACCAATATCCCTTATGAACATAGATGCAAAATCTTCAACAAGATTATAGCAAATCTAATCTAACAAAACATCTAAAAAATCATCTTCCATGGCCAAGTAGGCTACATCCCCAAGATGCAGGGCTGGTTCAACATCCGCAAGACAATACATGTAATTGAATACATCAAATGATGTTAGAACTAGAGACATGATTATATCATTAGATGTAGAAAAATATTTTGATAAAATCCAGCGTCCCTTCTTGATAAAACACTAAAACACCTAGGTATAGAAGGAACATGCCTCAAAATAGTAAGCGCCATCTAGGATAAAACCATATCCAGGATGTTGCAAAAAAGACAGAAACTGGAAACATTTTCCCGAAAACTGGAACAAGAAAAGGCTTCCCACTCTCACCCCACTTGTTCAACATTTAGTTGGAAGTCCTAGCTAGAGCAATTAGACAAGGGATGGAAATCAGGGATAGCCAAATAGGAAAAGAGAAAGTTAAGTTGTCCCTCTTTGCTGACAATACTATCCCATACCTTGAAAATCCAAGAGAATCTGTAAAAAGCCCGCTTGCACTGATAATGAACTTTGGCAAAGTCTCAGGGTACAAAAGAAACTATGTGCAAAAGACAGTTTAATTCTTATACACCAACAACAAGCAGGTGGAGAAGCAAATAAAAACCACATACCCATTCACAATACACACACACACACACACACACACACACACACACACACACACACACACACAAATGAAATATCTTGGCATCTTCCTAAGCAGATAAGTGAAAGTGAAAGAGTTCTCACCTTTCCAATGAGAACACAAAACACTGCTCAAAGAAATCCAAGAAGACACAAACAAATGGAAAAATATTCCATGCTCATGGATAAGAAGAATCAACATTTTTAAGATGTCCAACCTACCAAAGGTAATCTGCAGATTCAATGCAATATCCATTAAATTACCGACATCATTCTTCTCAGACCTGGAAATGACAATATAGAAATTCAAATGTAAACATAAATGTCCAGACATAGCCAAAACAATCCTTAGCAAAAGAAACAAAGCAGGAGATATCACTCTTCCAGACTTTAAGGTTTACTGTAAGGTTAAAATAATCAAAACAACCTTATATTGATACAAGAAAAGTCATACAAGCCAATGGAGCAGGATACAGATTCTAGAAGTAAAATCTCAATTTCTAAACCAACTTGTCTTTGACAAAGTCTTCAATAACAAGCACTGGGGAGAGGTGAACCTATTCAGTAAATGGTGCTTTGAAAACTGGCTGATCACATGCAGAAGGTTGAAACAGAACCCCTTCCTATCACAATACACAAAAAATTAACTTTAAATGTATTAAAGACCTAAATGTAAAACTTCAAGCTATAATAATATTAGAAAATGCAGGGACACCCTTATGGAATTTGGAACTGGCAACCAATTCCTGATCAAAACCCCAAGTGACCATGACATAAGAGGTAAGATAGACAAGTGGGATCTCATCAAGCTGCAAGCTTCTGAAAAGCAATAGAAGTCATCAAAAGAGTGGGGAGACAGTCCACAGAATGGGAAAAAAATATTTGCCAACTCCATGTCTGACAAAGGCCTAACATTTAGGAGCTACAAGGAGTTCAAATGTGCCGAAAGGAAAAACACAATCAGCCCCATTAAAAAGTGAGCAAAAGACATGAATAGACATTTCTCAAAAGAAGATATATTGGCAGCCAACAGATACAGAAAAAGTGCTCAACCTCACTAATCATCAGAGAAATGCAACCCAATACCACATTGAGATACCACCTAATCCCAGTAAGAACGGTCGTCATTAATAAAACAATCAGCAGATGCTGGTGAAGGTGCAGAGAACAAAGAATGCTTCTACACTGCTGGTGGGAATGCAACCTGTTGCAACCCCGTTAGAAAACAGTGTGACAATTTCTGAAAGAACTAGAAATTGACCTTCCATATGACCCTGCAATCCCCCTACTGGGAACATACCCAGAGAAACTCAAATCATTCTACAAAAAAGATACCTGCACACGCATGTTTATTGCAGCACTATTCACAATAGCAAAAATATGGAACCAACTGTGCTGCCCATTGAAACTGGACTGGGTTAAGAAAATATGGTACATATACACAATGGAATACTATGCAGCCATAAAGAAGGACTAACATATGAACTTTGCAGCAACTTGGATGGATTTAGAGTCAATCATATTCAGTGATCTATCACAGAAACAAAGAACAGAGCAGCATATGTTCTCACTCTTTAGCAGACCTTGAAAAATCATCATAATACTTTAAGAACAGATTGGCAGTTGAGGGAAACTGCGAGGGGAGGGGAGGCACCTTATCATCAACGATACCTGCATTAGGAACTTTTGTATATCTAATGCTGAATTGTACCCTACATCTTTAAAATAAAAAATAAAGATTAGAATAAAATAAAATAGATAAATTTATGGTGTCTTAGCCACATTATATGCATAGGTTCGAAAAACGTACATATGTCTATAAAGCATGAGATGTTTATTCAGTGTGTATACAATGACAGGGGAGCATACACTCCCAGGCCCTATAATATTATCCTCCCTCTCAACACCAACCATGTGAGTGATGCTGTGCTTGCAGGAACCTTGCTTCCACTATCCCTGTGAGTGATGCTGTGCTTGTAGAAACCTGGTTTTCACTCAGCACAGCTCAGTTAATGGGAGGGAACCTACAATTGTCCTGCTTCCTATACATCATCCATATTCATAAATTCGCAGCTTCATGAGGACAGGGTCTTTATAAGACTTGTCCACTACCCCAGTGCCAGGAAAAATGACTTGTTCATAGGTGGTCTTCAATAAATATTTGATGAATAAATAAATCTGCAAGGATGCCATGTTAGCACGCCTCCAATTAAGGAATTCTCTTGAACCCAGCTCTTCCCTTCTGACAACTGTGGAAATGTTTATGAATCAACAAGAAATATACTCTCTCTGACAGCATCAGCATTTCAATGTTAACTAGGGCATAAACTATATTCTATATTTAAATTTAGGTATTCCTAACTCTCCATATACATTTACTTTATGAGTTTGGATAGAGAGAATGCAGGTAGTTAAGGATCAAATGCAGTGACAATATTTGAAAGTATTACAAGAGGAAGTACTTTACAACCAAACTTTGAAAAAAGGAACAAATAGGGCTTTATTATTTTTTTCTTTAAAACAAATATTATTCTAAGAGCTTTACTAGGAATCTGAGAATGTTCTGCCTACGTGATGTATCAGATATGTTGAATAATGACTATTGACCACAAACAATGCTAAGTATTTTACATGCAACATTTCATTTAATTCTCAATAACAACTCAGAAGTGGGCAAGATTATTATCCTTATTTTAAAATTGAAGAAACTGAAACTCATGCAGGGTCATACAGGAAATTCCTGAACCATTATTCTTGACCACTATGTTCAAGGACATGGTAAGGGAAAATTTCAGTAGTTTCCTACCTAGATAAGTTAAAAAACTTCTACTTTTATATTTAGCTCACTTGAATGTTTATTACAGCTGCCATTTCCCAGTATTCTAGTCATTTAGCTGTGGGTGTTCTTGTTTTCTACTAGCCTTTTTGAACAAGGAAGAAATTGATTGGTAACATTAAAGTGGCTTTATAAATGCTGAACTTTAAAGTCACATCTAAAATTCACACTTAGTAAAACTAAACTCTATAGTACTAAGTGGAATTCCATTATAAACAAAATGTCAATAGGTTAGAAATAGGAAAAACTAGGTTGTTGTGTATTAATGTCACTATTGTTCATGTAATCAATCTTCACCTTCTAGCTATCATCGGTTCTGTTTTCGATTAAGTTGCTTTTTTGGAGTTAAATTCTAGAACAAAACACAACGTATAAACAACAACATAAAAATTTGTGAAGCTTGGCCCATAACCTCTGACATGACATTTTTTTTTAATCTTTTCCAACATTTTTAGAGGAATTGGACTTCAGACATTTTCTCTTTTGAGCAGGGTCCGTTTTTGTCTATCCTTCTTCTTACAATCTTCTCCTCCTGTCTTTTAAGTCCTACCTGATTTCATACATACCAAAAAGGAAATGATGGGTGCATATTTGGAACGGAAGGATTGGAACATGGTAGAAGTTTTATATTGAACATTACCTTCAATTTCAGCAGCTCATTTCTTTCTCTCACATGTGTACTTAAAGTAGTGTATGGTATTTAGGAGGTCAGTGACTTTGTTTTTAAAATATTTTTCAGTAAGGATTTGTGCGTGTGTGTGTGTGTGTGTGTGTGTGTGTGTGTGTGTGTGTGTGCGCGCGCGCACTAGGGGAATTTCAAAGACTGGTGAAATGTAAGTTTTCTGCAAAAATGGCAATGAATTTTTATTTCTTGTCTTGCAACATGGGAAGTCTTTATCAACACGTCTTTGTAACTCTCAAGGTTTTGGTTATAGTCCCAGTAAAGGGTATAACTTACAGTATTTTACCTTCCACAAAGAAAAAAAGATACTTATTGTTTAGTTCTATAATAATCTTGAAACATTCCATTTTAGTGTGTTTAGTTTTCTAGACACTAGGTTTTTAAATATTTCTTATATTTTTGTTTCACATCACTGCTTCAGGGTTGTAAAATTTAGATAAAATATTTTTCATCTCCTGCCAACAAACCAACTGATGTTGAAATATTCAACATAATATTTATATATTTGATAGACATAAAGAATGTTTTATGTGTATATTAATGCACATATTATGCTTACAGGAGTGGCATATAATGGCACATTTGCTTAATAAGTTCTCTTCGTCCCTTTAAGTTTTAAAGACTCTGTAGCATCATTTTTTCTTTCATTGTATATTCCTAATCATTATGGTGGTATATTCGAGTACATTGTCAGATAATTGCCATGAGATGAATTTGCAGTGAAACTACATTATATTCTTGTGAATCTTAAAGTTAGTTTTGTACTGATATATTTTTATAACAAAAACTTATATAGCATCACTTGTTATTTCACCTATGCCATTGGAAGAAAAATGACTTAGCAGTTACCTCACATCTTAGGTTGGGTTTGAAAGCTAGTGGAATCTAAAATGTAGCCTCTGTTCAAATAATAGAGTATGTGATATAATAAATACTGAGCACTTTATATTGGCAGTTCCAAACCTCTTTCCTGTGAGTGATCCAAAACACAAGGCTAAACAAATATAATTAGATTTTGCTGTGTAAAGTTATTATTTGTTTAAATGTTGTAATCCTCTTACTAAATATAAGTTGAAATTTAATTTGGTGACAAGCAGTAAATATTGAAAAGCAGTCTAAGATTTCATCAAATTTGCCTGGTATGCATCACCTTTTGATAAATTTTATATTTGCATAATTAAAACTCCTGTCCCCTGCTGTTTCTTCAAGTCCAGTGAAACCAAGATGGAAATTTCTAGGATATATAGGGTGAATAGGAGAGGAAATAGAAATTGCTATTGTAATTTTGTGCAATATGAAGAGCAGTAAACACATAGAAATAGTATTTTTCAACTGGGTAGTCAAAGATCCTTGAGAAAGTCCTCTTTCAGAATCCTTAACAAAGCTGAAGGAACTCAAATATAGTAATAGGGGTGATTTTTCGCCATTAAAAAAATAAGGTCTGATAAATTTATCAAAAATAGAAACTACTGCTTTCATTCATTACTGATATAATACAGAAGGTCACCATGTGAAGAATTTGAAGCAAATTGCAAACAATTGTCAGTATTGAATACAGAAAAGACATTGGTTTCATCTCTGGAACAGTTGGGAAAGCTTCCAAAATTCCAGCAAAAAGCTCCCAATAGTCTGGTAAAAAGCTTGGAGGAAGCAATCCAGCAACTGAACATTCCATATGTAATGTTATCTGAAGGCCCCTAGAGAGTGCTTGAATCTTAGTACACAGCCATCAGTCCTTAATAATCTGACCAGTTAAAAACACACAAAAGAGAGTCTAAGATCCCACCAAATTCAAACAACAACAACAACAAACACCCATAGGAGTATAAAAATGAGACAGATAAACAGAGTTAAAAACAAAAAGAAAGACTTATTTTGAATCTATGCTTTGTTAACAATTCTCTATATAACTCCATCCAAAGGCTAAAGGTGAAATCAAAGGCCTACAACAATTGTCTGAGTCAATGGTATGGGAAAACCAATTTTTCCTTAACTTGTAAGACACTGAAACAAGCTTTTTGGCTTCATTTAGACCTGAGTCCATGTGGATATTACTTTAAGTCTCTAAAAGAGGATATTTTTGTTTTAAAATAATGATCATTGTTTCATAAAATAATAATACAGTAAAAAATTTAAGTCAAACAATATACAAAGATACAAGAACAAAAATAGTAATACATCCCCTGAAGTTCTGATTTCTGTAGTTTTTTTGGAATAGATTTAAATTAAGAACGTCCTTTTGTATTCAAATCTTGTTCATCCTTCAAAGTAGAGCTGCAGTTCTGTTTCTTCCCCAAATCTTCTGTGATTATATTATTTACCTCTCACTCTTCTCTGTTTTTGATTCAGTTTGAAGAAAAATAATGTCAACATTGCACAATTAGGTATTTATTTAATGTGATTCATTTTTATTTTCCATAAATGATTATAAGCTCCTCAAATCAGATAATATTTATAAAATTTTATTTACAGTAGCTTGCAGAATATTGAAAATACAGTAGACATTCACTAAACACCTTTGACTTGTCTTGGACTGCTCTTTTCCATTGTATGGATTCCTAATAAAGGTGCCAAAAAGAGGAAGCTGAACATTTTAACCAGATTGTACATTTCCTTGAGATCTGGGAGCAATCTTATCAATCTACATTAATTGGTGAAAGTCTGAGGCTATAGTCTATTAAATAGGATACACGTTCTATAAGGTTTTGGCCTAAGAACGCTTTAACCTCTTAAAAATTACTGTGGACTCCAAAGAGTCTTTGTTTGGGTTGGTTATATTTATCGATATTTTGCATATTGGAAATTAAATCTGAGAAAATTTTAAAACACAGGAATATGAGAGAAGAATCCTCCAAAACAGAAATTGTCTTGGTAGATGGGCCCCTTGTAGTACAGGCTCTCCCTACAAAAGGTCTAGGACCCCACTGGCATAAGTGTATCAGCTAGCATTGTTGTGAGAGATTGAATTGGGCTTCAGTGAATTTTTTTGGAGTTTCTTGTAATGTGTTTGCCCATTTCATGATGACTGATTCACAACCTCACCTGCCCACACTGCGCTGAGTGCTCAGCAGTTTTTTCACCAAAAATCAGCGTGATCACCATGCCCCACCCTCTCTATTCACTCTGTCTCACCCTGAATGATTATTTTATTTGTTTGTTTCCCCAAATAAAAAATGTTCTCAAAGGGAAAGATTTTGCAGATGTGGAAGAGGTGAAACAAAAAAACAGCAGAAGCAATGAGGCATCAAAACTAAGGAGTTCAAAAGCTCTTTTGAGCAGTGCAAAAAGTATCTTGATAAGTGTATTGCATTAAACAGAGAGAGTACTGTGAAGTTGACTGAAGTATACAAATAAATACACAACTTCTAATGAATAAATTCCTATTTTGGAGGGTTCACCCTTCGTATACAAGCATATATGTCACTAATCATCAGAGTCATGACATCACATATAATGAAGTCTCTAATAAACTTTACTGCATACATAGGAAAGAATGAAAGTGAAGAAGGCAAGTCTTGTCATAATATAATAATGAAAATATTTTGACATTTTAGACCCTCTAAAAGTGTTACTGAAATACCATAGTTTCAGTCAGGTCACATTGATTACTGCACAGAAGGCCAATCACTAAGACTATGAGTATTGCCAGGAAAGAAGGCTTTATATTTGAGGAGATACAATCTCAAATCTGTCTTTCTGGCAAATTGAAAAGGAGTTTATGGGTGGGGGGATGTAAAATAACAATTTGGGTGGGGTAAGGAAGCAATCATGGCAAGTGAAAGAACTGGTGTCTTATTGTCTGGATGCAGTGTATTGGTGCTTTTTAACAACTTGCCTGAGGGTCAGTCTCCTGAAGAAAAAATTTGGATAAGGCAAATAGATGGTCATTTTCTATGTTTATTTATAAAATCCAAAAATATCAATTCAATGGGAAACTGGAGAACTGGACTGGGTTCAGTCTTCTCTTTTCTATTTATCAGTGCCTCAATATTGGGGAAACTGGTCACTGATTATTCTGGATGCTTCAAGTTGAGAAGGGGCAACATAAGATAATGATGAAGAATGAAAACCTAGCATTTATAAGTGGAAGTATTCACAAGCATCTGGTTGGCATTCAGCTTTTTGAAACATCATGATTCTGGGTATGCTTCTCTCGGTGTTTGAAGATTTTAGGACACATTGGCAAAGATGTTTAAAAACATAGATAAATCAATTTTTTTAATGCCAGAGAATATGGAGTAAATCCCTTGGGAAATCCAAGAGAATAATCTGGAAATCACATGTTCACTTTATGATTTATTATCTTGTGTCTTTTGGCTGAACTTTGAATACAAACATAAAGCTGTCCAAGGGTTCACAAGACCACGACTATCTCCCCTGGAAGGATCCCAAAGTGTCTGCTTATATCTGAGTATGCTGAATCCACAGCTTAACACCAGCTGACTTGACAGATGAGTGGGTGGTCAGCAGTACCTCAAAAAGGCCAACTCATTGTAGTTGCAGCTGGTCTTCAGCCTTATGGGACTTCCAGGTCTTTAGCAGGTCTTGGTTCCCCAGTATAAAAAAGTATAAAGGCATGTCCATAGGGAACTGGAACCTTTTGTAAGCAAACACAGAGAGATCAAAAATATATTTATTAACTATTGTATTTATAATCTAGAAACTAGAGGAAAACTCCTCAAGTCAGGGTATACAGGGATCAGAGAAATGGTTCTTAGTACAACATTTCAAAGGGACTATGAGCCAACCAACTACTGGGTGCTATACATATCCTCAGCAGGACAAGGGGTAAGATCTTTTACCAGGTAAGATTTGTCTTTTGGCAAATTTTATACGGAAGACTTCTTTATTATCCAAATACCAAAAATCAAAATGGAAAGTTAATATTTCAGTTATCATAAAACCAGTCTCCCATAGATTGCATATAAAGATTATCAGCTGCTTCATCTGGACTGTTCCTCTTCGAATTTATAGAAGGAGCTGGGAAATTCTCTTTCACAGGGCAAAGAGTTATTACAGTGTTATTTTTTTTCAAAGTTGATTGTTCTTGGGTATAATATTCTGTGTGCCTAAATTTATAAACCTATCTGTAACTGTTCAATCACAAACTGTGTGTCATGTTTCGACCCATACATGCTCTTCCACTCTGCGGCATTTAAATTTACTACGGCATTTTCCAAATTTACTACTCTCACTATCCATTTTAGAACATATCCATCGGGAAGCTAATGATGCCGATCTACAAAAATAGAACAGATTCTTCATATTACACCCTCTAGTTTTTATGTTTTACCTATGTTGACTACCTTCTTGAAACCATAAGTCTCAGAAGAACCCGTGTCCTGGCATAATTTTCTCTTTTGTTGGTAGCCTTGAGGCAAGTGATCTAATCCCAGACAGACAGCCATTTGAGCTTTTTCAAGCTCCAAGGCCTAACCAAGCACTCTATTACTTCCATTTCACCTGTTATAAATACCAATGTCCAATAGATTGGATATTTTGCTTTAAAACAAACTAATTTGCATTTTATTATGCATTCAGTGAACCAACTCTCTAGGCATTGAATCCATCTCTAAATTCCATTGGCAACTTTTACCTTCACTAACTGAAGGCAGCACAGCTGTGGCTTCATACTATGAGTGACCACATTGTTACCCAGGAATCAAAGGTAAATGTAATAATTTTCTTCTAAATCATAATTATTCTTTTTCCAGTCTTCCATTTCTGTCAAAGATAAATCAAACTGGGTCCAATTTATTTACAAAGTAAATTTTAATCTTGTAATAATTTACCTGATTATTTACATAATGTGCAGCAAGAATTACTGTATATATTGGCTCTTTTAAATTGGCTTTGCTGGAATTTTTCCATAAGAAATCTCAGATTAGACTTTTAAAGGCCTTTTGAGCCAAAACTAAGATTTATCTGCCTGCAGATATTTGTATGAATTGTGTGAATTCTTCTCTTCTTGAGGTTCCAAAATAACTTGGAATTCCCGGGCCTGTCACAAAGAGACATTATTTATTTACCCTAGGTCTGGAACCCTGTAAGGGGACTGCTTAGACAAGGAACAAGGCCAGTTATTCCAAGGAGTTTTTATCAGCTTTATATATCAACATTAATTCTTTATATGCTATTGCATCAAAACCCTTGGTAAAATAACTAGTGCCTCCAATTATATCCTGTTATAAGACAAAAGAGGTTCTTATTGAACTTATGTGAATAACCACATTGCCATAAATTAAGAATGCTAACAAATAGTTTCCATGTTCTGGAGATATCAGGCAGAGAAAAAGAAATAAGCCTTAAATTTTGTTTTCAAGAGTATACTCAGTCATTAAAATCTATAAATAGCTCAAAAAGAAAATTTTTTATTGAATTTGAAAAACAAAAAATTAGAAATGTTTCAGAGAAAGTCATAAATAATTGCTTCAGCCCTCTATTATTCTGTCCATGAAATTAACACCTCTTATACATGATATGGGACCAGCAATCCTCAGGAGCATATCATTTCTTTATAGAGAGTACTGAAAGTTTTCCCTCTACTCCATTGGCACAATCTCATATCATAAATGTACATTCAAGAGATTTTTTTTCATGAACTTCACCAAAGAAGCATGTTTGAACAGTAGCTGAAAATAAAATGTTTTTATTGAGAAGAATCAAAGTAAAACAATAATCATGGTTAACAAAAGTCTTAGAACAGCCATGGTTAAAGATACAATTGACAAAAACATTTGGTTATTCTTATCATATATAACAATTTATCATAATAATCTATACTAACCCATATCAGAATTTTATGAATCTCATACATTTTTGAAACATATTAATAACACATAAATATAACCCAAAGAAAGTTAAGTACCATTTCATATTTGACAATTCTTCCTGTATATTTTTAGCATAGCAAACAAGCCTAATATGTCTCTTTTGGACTTCAGGGGACCTAATATTTTTTTTAAAAGTTTGAGATCGAAAAAGACTGAATTCAGAACCAGAAATTTTACTTTTGCAAGGTATGTCAAGGATCAAAGGTTTAAAACAATATCACAGATCAGTATAAAATGGTCATTCATTTAGCCAAAATTATGCTTAAAAGATTTTCAAAAAAGCAAAATCTTTCACTCTCTTTTGGAGAGGCGACTCCGTTTACCAAGCAATAAAATCTAATGAAGACAGCATGAGACCAAATAAACCAGTCTCTCTCCCTTTCCCCCTGCAGTTTACTCAAAAGATAAACATGAGCCCTTTATTTTATCTTGTTAATACTACATTAAAATTTTGTTCAGAAGACAAGACCAAATTTTACCTTTGTATTGTGTATTCTCAATGTCAAAGCCAATTTTAATAACGCTTATAAACACATTTATCATATTTTAATCAGTTTGACCATAAGGTAATATTTAATAAACATTTTTATAACCTTTTATACCTTTCAATGAAGAGCAGATCAATGATCCAAGAAAGCCTGATTATTCTGACACAGGTCCCCAGAAGCTGGGTTTACATCAATGTGCTTTGATATTAATGTTTAATTTATAGACAAACTCTAAACTAATTTTATCCCTCAAAATTAGCACTTGCAATCTCACTTCTCCACCTCTTCCATAATAGTTCCTGGGCTTTAATAAATTGAATAGCTTTCATTTTTTTGCCCAGTGTCTTACAAAGATAATTCATTTTGATTCCCACCTTCTCTTGATTGGGAAGATGAGGCCTTGATTTGTGTGGTTTAACAAGAGTTGATGCTTTTTTCAGACCTTGGAGCCATAGCATTGTAACTTAACAGCACAAGAATTTGTTAATAGGACATATAACATAAATGTAAGGAGGTTCAGAATATTTGATCAAAACTGAATCACAGTTCATTGCAAAATAATTGTTATTCATTTAACTAAAGTAATAAGCAAAAGTCATTTAAAAGCAATACAGAAAGTTACATGAATATAAAAAACCTAAATTATTTTAAATCTCAGTTTTCCTAAGTGGTCAAAAACTTCATGATGATAACATAGGAATTATCTTGATGAAACACAAAATCTGTTTCTCAGGTCACTTGGCAAGAGGCAAAGAAAGACCTCCTGCAGTGATTCTGTTTTATGGGAAGCCTGTTAAAATTATCAGAAAGTCAAAACTGATGAATAGGGTACTTGAGTTATAAAGACAAAAGAAGAGTGTGTCCACAGCCATGAGTGACACAAGAAACTGGAAGACTAATATCTTGAACAGGATCATAAATATCTCTTAGTAACAGAATGAGACATTTTCCGGTTACATAGAACAATGTAGACATATCAAGAAAAGTCAAGAGTACATAATCAAGTTATACTGGAGGAAAATATTACCTTTCTAGACTTTTGGTGTAAACATTTTATGTCAGGCCACAATAGCAGTTAGAACTGAAGGAAAAGATTATAGAAACTGATAAAAAAAAGTTGAAAGTGGAAATTATTCTAGGCCTTTTCAGAGGAGAAAAAACTGAGAGCAGCAAGGTGCAACAACGTTGTACTTCAGAGATAGATATAAATCTGAGAAGTTTGAAAAGAAACAGATTATAGAATCAATACCAAAACCTTTTGTACAAGATCCTTCATCATTTTCTTTTCCTTATAATCTTGTCAAAAATACACCTTTATGTCCATAACTTTTTCACTTCTCTCTCTTCTACTTACTGGTTTCTTTTTTCTTTTTTTCATAAATAACATTTCCAAGTTCATAATTTGAATCAAATTTTACATAACTTATGAATTAGACACATTTTTTTTCTCAGTAAAGGCACATATTCTTTGACATATTTTATATACACAATTATATGGTAACTAGAATTCTTGTCCTTAATAATTTTAATTTTTAGTGAAAAAACCTAAGAAGCAAGAAATCCTGAACTATCAGAGATGAGCATTTTATAGGTGAGAACATTCCAGAAATTTTAAAACACGTTTCCTTATATTATAATGTATTCTTAATTTAAAATGACCCAGAAATCTAACAAGCATTCAAAATTATTTCAAAATTTTAAATTGCACAAAAACTCACCTACAGTAATCTCATTTAAATTTCATTCATTATTAGCAATTTAACAAAATTACTTGTAAAAATTGAGACATTAAACAAAGCTAGTTATTATTTTCTTGTTAATCATTTTTGCAATCTGTGCTTGTTAGGAAGACCTAAGTAAGAACCTTAAAATTAAATACATGAATATTTTTTGCCAATGATTTAGAAGATTCAGGGATTTTTATTAAATTAACAACCTTAAACTAGTATTATTTAATCAAAAATTACATAAACAAAGATTATTTTATTCTTGGCTGTTTTTACATTCTCATAAACTTTTGTGACAAACCCTGACACCTTAAAATATCTAGTAGAGGTAGACATAAAACCCAAACAAAAATGCATATATAATGACCATTCCTAACACATTTCTAAGTTGATTTTCCCAATAATCTTATAGCCAGTTTGTTTATTTAAGATTTATTTAAATCATATGACCTTTAAAAATTGCTTGGACTTATTTACTTAATTTATGCATGATTTTTATTTACTTGCATATGCTGATTTGATACCCTGTAGATAAAACATGTAATAAATGTACATACACATCAATACATCTAAACATGTATATACATACATGAATAAAGATTCCATGGCTTTTACCTGAGAACACTAACCATAAGATAATACAAATTTACCAGTTTACAAACATGTTCACAGATGTAAACTTTGTTTGCCCTGATAGATAATCCAACAGAAGTCATGAACCAAAATTTGGGGTAAAGCAGTTTCCATGGTCATTTGATTTTTAAAAGACAAACCTCCACAGATTTCCAAGAACACTGAGGTCAAACTGTACCCAGAAGAACTAAATACTAACCAGGCCTGGCCCGGCTTAGAACAGCAGCATAAAAGCATAGATACATGGAACTCTATCCTACTTTTCCATTCAACAACAAAATAAATCCAATTGTAAAACAGCACTACAATTCAAAGACTCTTGAAGAGTTCCAAATCAGGCCTCCCCACCCCCAAGCTTCAAAGAACACTGGGGCCAAAGAGCATTACAAAAAACTATCATTTTCCTTTGTTCCATTGGCTCATAACTATATACAGACCTATCTTGGAGAATACACCTAAGCAGACTGCATTCTGGGATCAAATTCTGATTTTCCATGACTGTATCAACACACACACACAAACAAACAATTGTCATAATGCAATCTAGCTTCAGTGGCAACTAACAAGCCCTGAGACATTCAAAACTGAGACAGGGCACTTCCTTTCTCAGTTGGCTGGGCTTATACAACCTTTGACCAAACTTCTTTGAAATTCCCCAAATTTCGAAAAGTAGATTCCATTGCCTTGTATCCACAAAGGACAGTCTCATGGCTGGACACAGATGTCAAATTTCAGAGTATGTGCTAGGCTATCAGGAATGTAATTAAGGTCTGGCAAAGATGGGGCCAGAGAGAAAGAGAGAGAGAGAGAGAGAGAGAGAGAGAGAGAGAGAGAGAGAGAGAGACAAATCCTCCTCTGGTCAAAAAGGACCCAGGCAGCTGTAAAGCTGGTTCCTGAAACTCTCATAGCCCAGCACAGCCAAGCTGAGAGCAACTCGATTCCCAGTCAGGGAACCAAAATTGCGTACCAAAATGCCAAAGGTTTTGTTGAGTCCTGTTGTTCTTTATACAGAAGGTCAATCACTGAAATAACAAATATTTCCAGGGAAGAAGGATTTTTATTTTTGTGATACCATTTGAGGAGAACAGGAAATTTAGTCTCAAATCTGTCTCCCCAGCTGATTGAATTATGGAGTTTATATATAGAGAGAATGGATGTAAAATAGTAATTAGGGGTATGGAAGTAATCATGACAAGTGAGAATTCTGGTATTCCATTGTCTGGATGAGATTTTCTTTCTTTCTCTCTTTCTTTTTTTTTTTTTTTTTTTTTGGTGTTGGAGTCTCACTCTGTCGCCCAGACTGGAGTGCAGAGGCCGCTCCCGGCCACCGCAGCCTCGACCTGCTGGGATCCGGTGATCCTTCCGCTTCAGCCTTCCGAGTAGCGGGAATTACAGGCATGTGCTACCATGCCTGGCTGATTTTTGGATTTATTGTAGAGATGAGGTCTCGCTGCCCAAGCGGGTCTTGAACCGGCGGGCTCATGCAATCCACTCACTCAGCCTCCCAAAGGCGTGGGATTACTGGATGAGATTTTCTGGTGAATTTCAGTCCCTTGCCTGAGAGGTGGGCTTCTGAGAAAGAAGCTCAGATAAGGTAAATGTATGTTTTAAATACTAAAACTCCATATCACTTATATGGGGAAACTGGGCCAGTTTCAAAAGGATCTGGGGGGATGACAGTGTTTCTCAGATCACATTTTTGGAACTGCTTCTCTAGGTAAACTAAGCTCAACACATATGTTCAATACTATTTATTATATTTGGAAGTTTATGGAACAAAAGGGAACTGGAGCATGGGAGCATGGTATGTGGTTAAAAGGATTTCATGTTCTAGTGCCCACTCTATCTAGTCAGTGGTCAAAACCTAGAGAAAAAATATTGTCCACTAGAAGGCTGTGCCTATTCCCACAATCCTGAGCTACAAGGCTACACAATCTAATTGATATTTGTCTATAATGGTCAGAAGACCACTCTATTAGAATCAACAAATATCTAAACTGTAGATAAATGGGCCCCAGTAGAGATCAATTGAATTACAGTCTTAAAGGTGAACCCAGAAATCTACTGTTTTAATAAGATTCCCAGGTCAGTCTGTTGGTCAATAAAATTTGGAAATTGTACATATAACTAAGGGCTCTGGCAACCCTGAAGGAGTACAGTAACACATTCCATTATTTGTTCTGGTTTGACCATGTGGCAAATGACTCAGTGCCTCTACAAGAACTCATCACTTTGGTTTACATATTATTATAGGGCTACCCAAGTAAGACTCCTTCATTATCCTCCAGAAATCTTCTAAAAGACCCTCACCCATTGCCTGGGAGACAATTGGATCCTTTCTCTGGTGAATTCTTCCTGTTGATAAGCACACATATCAATTCATTATTCTATAAACTAGAGGTGGAAGATTTGAAATAGTTAAAAAAAAATAAAGACAAATAGATGACTCCATAGCACTTGTGTTTATTTAGGACCTTCACACAAATAGTTCGTCAGCAACATGGGCATACAGCATAATTTAGACAAGAATTAAGCATGACCTCTCTAGATAGGCTTTATTATTATTTTAATTTGAGTTTCATCAGCAAATTTTCCTGCACACTGAATTATAGTCAGTCTATAAAAGTGTTACTCTTCCTCCAGCAAGCTATTTATTTGACCACTTGAGAGGGTTGTAGGGGAAGTGACTGGGAAGGAGAAAAACTTTTTTTCCCCTCTAAAGTAACAAATCGTTCAGAGAATCAATCAATCAAATCTTCACTATCAGGGAGCCAAGCAACCTTCTTTTTTTCCCCAGGCTTTTCTCTCTAATCATCACAGGGTTTTTCAATGATTCCTGCTGTGAAACACAAGATTCTGAAGCCCAATTAAATATGTAGTCAAATACAAAAATGCACTCTTTATTCTAACACAGCTACTGCATTAAAAACAACAATGGGTGATTTATGTAGTGCCAATTGAAAAGTTTAAAGCATTTTACACCATGGGTTTTTTTTTTAATGTTGTGGTTAATCCTTCCCACCTTAATGATTTAGGAAAAGAAAAACAATCTTATATTTAGGAAGAATAGGTGGCCACCTACCTACACAGTGTTATTTAAATTATGCCAAGAAGTCTTGCTCCAGAAATATCACCCCTGGTTGCATTGGCCTAACATATGTGAAGTGATTTACGGTTTCCAAAGCAATTTCAAATAGTTATCATATTTAATTCTGTCAACTGCCCTAAAATATATAGGAGAGGTATTAACTTCTCTATTTTACATATAAGAAAACTGAATCTAGTGTGTACAAGGAAAATTATATTTTAAGAACTTAGTATGTAATAATTATTTTTCACACATGATTTAATGTAATTCTCTCTCTAATTTCACTTTACAGATAGAGTGAGGTTCAGAAAAATTAAAAAACCTGACCAAGGTCACACACTTGGTAAATGGTAAAGCTGAGATTTGAACCAAGATTTGTGCTCTTATGATTCCAGAGTCAAATCTCTGAACACTTTGACACATCTGATTCATTTTTAATAAACTGATAAAATGTTTGCAACATGAATTTTCAGTGTCTTACTTATAAGCAAGAAGGAGCTAATCTAAATAGTTTTTATTTTTTAAATCAAGAACACCTTCATTCCTGAGCTCAAAAATTAATTTTTACATGGGAAATATATATATGACATAATTATAAATGCATACATGTATAGTCTAGTTACTGTAAAGTATAACTTTTTTCATTGACATTCTCATTTTACTTATTAGTTGATGCGTGTATCATAATTTATAATATGTAGCATACATAAACATAAAACACATTACTTTTTTTTTTTTTTTTTTTTTTTTTTAGTTGGAGTCTCGCTCTGTTGCTCAGACTGGAGTGCAGTGGCCGCTCCCGGCCACCGCAGCCTCGCCTGCTGGGCTCCAGCGATCCTTCCACCTCAGCCTTCCGAGTAGCCGGAATTACAGGCATGCACTAACATGCCCGGCTGATTTTTTGATTTATTGTAGAGATGAGGTCTCGCTGCCCAGGCGGGTCTCGAACCCGCGGGCTCAGGCAATCCACTTACCTCAGCCTTCCAAAGGCGCGGGATTACAGGCTGAGCCACCGAGCCCGGCTAAAACACATTACTTTTTAAAAGTAACATATTTTCCTAATTCAGAAGGATATTCTCCAGAGTGATCAATACCTCACTTAGAGGATTCAAACCCTCCCTGCATTTAACCAAACACACAACACACACACAACTTTATTTTCTCCCTGCTGCTTCAATTCTGGAAGGCAGAAACTGGATGACCTAATCATGGTTATAGGCTCATTCTCATTCCAGTCCTATGCAAGTGCCATGGGAAGACTATGAGGAACTCTTTATTGGCAACTCAAGAGATCTACAGTAATTTAATTTTAATATTAATAATACTGAGCTCATATTATCATTGGTTTATCAGTAATGGTCATTCAATACTGTCATATAACCAAGTCTTATCCTCTGTCACCAACCATAATTGCTGCATGGCGATGTTTTCAGTTCTCTTGCTGCAGTACCATGAAGCACCTAATGTTTCAATCATTTGTCGTATCTCCACATGGTCAAGTTTTCTGGGATATAAGCGTTACAGCTTGCATAATTTTTCCATTCCAGAACTACTTCTGGATGAGTGTCAATGAGTCTATGCATTAAAAAAAAAACAAAATAAAAATCTGGTACACATGTTTTGATCTGAGTCATTTATGTCATTGTCCTAGAACTATAATTAGGAGGACATATGGCTAAAAGAAAGAATATGAGCTCTTGTGTTATATTGAATATATGTGAATATTGTTTGTCATACATATTGAATGTATGTGAATATTTATTACCTGAAGGAACATGGAAAACTATTATTTAACTTCTTTGACTCTCTTTTCCTCATCTATAAAATGCATTTTTCATAAAAACTGGTTTAGAAGTTTGCTGTAACTATTAAATGGGACAATGTATATCAAACGTCTGGTATGTTAAAAATCAATTTCCCTTCACTGCTTCCTTTTTTCTCATCTGACCTGCCCCACTGTTACTTAATTTTTAGTTCTGACTCTCAGGCGATCAAGAAAAATTAGTGACATATGTTGGAGGAACTTCTGGTAGTTGCTTATTTGTGCAAGGAAACAATCTGTTTTGGAGTAATTACCATAAGTAACCAACCACACACACACACACACACACACACACACACACACACACACACACGGTATATATCTATAGCTATGTCTATATCCATATCTATATCTGTATGTATATATGAGTTAAATTATATTTGTTTTTAAATCTGAAGCAAAAAAATCAAGAACAATTATCGTCTATTGAACTTTTTACAAATAGGTCTAGCAGTGAGGTATTGTTCGTTGCTTTTGCCAGTGCTAGTGATGAAATAGCGACGCTCTCACCTGTTCATCCACATCAATTACCACACAGAATTTGCAGGACAGCTGGTGGCAGAAAGCACAGGACTACTGTCTATAACTGTGTAATAGAATAATGCTGCCTGGCCGATTATGGGATAATATCATGCCCTCATGAGTCCCACGATTTAATACACTTGAATTAAATGGCTACAGACTGCTAAAATTATCTGATCTATCATCTAGAAGTCCTTTTTAGACATTCTAAACTTAGATAGCTTTCCATGATCATAACTATGCTATATTTTGAAAGTGAGTTAAAGGATAGAATTTTCTGACGTCTGTCTACCCAGAAATCAACATGACAATTTCCTCATTAAAAACAGATAAATTTATTCATAGGTCTGTATCTGCTCAATTCTTATTCTAAGCAAAACAGAAATGATGTACAAGGGGAACCCCCCAAAACAGGAATTTATTTATAAAACATTGTGTATTTATTCTTACATGTTTAAACTTCAGTCACTTTCAAAATACACTTTGTTTGATGCAATACATCTATAAAGACACTTTTTCCACTGCTGAAAAGAGTTTTTGAACTCATCAATTTTGATGCCTTTTAGTGTTTCTGTTATTTTTTGTTTCACCTCTTATGGTGAACACATTTGGCAACATTTCCCTTTGAGGAATTTTTACATCCAGGGAAACAAAAACACAACAAAATGTTATTCAGAGCACGATCAGGTGAATAGGGAGGATGGGACATGAGGGTCATGTTGTTTTTAGTCAAAAACTGCTCAACATTCAGCATGGTGTGGCACGTGTGTTACCATGGAGGAAAAACCAGTTACTTTTTAAACACAGCTCAAGATGTTTCTTCCACCAATCATGACACCATCTTCTCAAAACATCCAGATAAACACTTTGGCTGACCGTTTGATTTAGAGCAACAAATTCTGCTTGTACTACAAGGGGCCAGCCCTCAAAAAGATCATTCCAGTTTTTTCTTGGGTACTCCCTCATTATTATTATTATTTTTTTGAAAACAGGATTTATTGAGAGGACAGAAAAGCTCCCACAGTGGGAGGGGACACAAAGGAGTTGCCCCCCTCACATATTTTTAAAAGACACTTTGCCTGTGCATATACATCTGTAACATTTCTTTGGAAAAAACCCACAACAACGTGATGGTGGCAGATCAATCACATTTTTTTTTTTATTTTTTGATATGGGAGTCTCCCTATGTTGCCCAGGCTAGTCTTGAACTCCTAGACTCAAGTTATCCTCCTGGCTCAGCCTACTGAATAACTGAGATTACAGGCAAGAGTTGTCATGCCCAGCAATCACAAATAACCTTATTACTGCTGTGCAGAGGTAAGTATATCATTGGATAGTTCTTACTGAGCACTTCAATATAGTCAACAGAACTTTTTGAGAGACATATCAGTGATATCTGGATCTGTGCCATGTAAAGAGTGTCCATGATAATGAAAAGCTTTTACATCTTAACTGCTGTTATAATTTAAATGCTCCCTCCAAAACTCAGGTTGAAATTTAATTGCCATTGCAATAATATTAAGAGTTGTGACAGAGTGGAGAAGAGGGAAGAAAAAGAGTAGGTACTATTAAGAAATTATTCACCATCAGGGCTCTAACCTAAAAATTGGATTAATGCAGTTATGGTTGGAGTGGATTCAGTATTGCTAGAGTGATTTGGTATAGCAGTGAGTTAAGCCTTGCTTTGTTTGCTCCTTCTTACTCTATTGTCCTTCAGCCTTGCACCATGGTGTGACATAGCAAGAAGGCCCTCACTGGATGCAAACTCCTTGACATCGAACTCCAATACTGTGAAAGATACATTTATTTTCTTTATAAATTTCCCAGTCTTAGGTATTCTGTTATAGCAGCAGAAAATGGACTAAGATTACTGCGTTCACAACGAAGCTTTTTGGTAAAATCTGTAATCTCCTTTACCCATCTGCCCCTTCCCAAAATAGTCATTTAAACAAGCAAAAGAATAAAGTGTGTACTTTATTGCGTCATTTTCATAATTGACTTAGTCTGACACCTTTTTTTTCAAAAGGTAGGTTTTGAGATGATTCTAGTCTTCTTTAACTTTAAAGTTTAAAATTTAAAATGTTTATGGGTACAACTTTAGTAATTATATGATTGATCTCTATTTTTAGAGGGTCTTTCAGCTCTTTATATTTTTATTTCTGCCAAATATGAACCTTAGCTTAGATTAAAACCTCAACTACAAAAATATCCCAAATATTTTTTCCTTTACCCCTATTTCCATAACTGTTCTTTGCATAAAATATTATCTCTTCCTCTTCCCATGTATATTGTATCTATCCTTCAAAGCACAACTGAAATGTTAACCCCACATGAAATAAGTCACAACTACTTGAACCACAATTATAATTAGTTTTTCTGAGTTTTCATTGTGGTCTTAGCTTATACCATGCACCTAATAGCCTGTGTCTATTTTTTAATGCCATTCTCTGATAATTTTTAGATCTTATTTTGTCTCCTAGAAAATATTGGAATATTCCTTGAAGTTTTTTTGGATTGCATAATTTTTCTGGTAAAATCCACATTTAACTCAACAATAAATGCATGTAGTAAGAATTCAATAAATATACATTATCTGCACAAACTATAACAAGTTAAAGACAAAATTTAAGCTAATATCCATAAATGCATAATACATATTATCGTTTTGGAAAGTTCTTGGGTGTCATGGGTATTGTCATTGTCCCCAGATTTGGTCCCTATATTATACTTCACCCTTATGTGATCCAATTAAAATTTTATCTTACTAAACAGGTATTTCTAGGTTAAAATATTCCATCATTGCAATCATTTGGTAGGCATTAAGAGTTTCCTAGGTCTTCATTGCTATTATTCAGAAAAAATACAAACTATTATACATAAACAATTTATGCAAATATGACTTGCCAATTATTAGCAGGCATTAAACCAAGATGCAATATTTTTCTCTGATATGGCAAGTACTAAAGGTCTTTAACACTCCACCACAATTATATTGCTAATAATAAGTTAGATTTTACATAGGAACAAAATTATAATAAACTGAAGTAAGAATAGAAACTGAAGCTTAGAAATCAAAAAGTTTCTTAACAGTGAACGGTGTTAGGCAAGTGAGTAGATTCCGCTGGGAAACATACTTGAAGCATGCAGTTTTCAACTTTCAATGAGATAAAAACACTCAGCTGTGTATAAATGGAGACAAGGCATCCTGGAAGGAAGATATGGACTTGGAGAGGCAAAAGGTCATTTCCATCATGAATTTTGTTGCTTTGCATTAGTATCTTGTACTTTTGCATTATTCCCTCAGTCCCTTTCTCTCTATCTTTCCCTTCCACACACACACACACACACACACACACACACACACACACACACAAAATACACACATACACACATCATGTTTCTATAAGTTGAAACACGTGTTTTGAGACTGTCAATTTTTCTTAAGAAAAAATAAGCCGGGCTCCGTGGCTCAGCCTGTAATCCCGTGCCTTTGGGAGGCTAAGGTGAGTGGATTGCCTGAGCCCGCGGGTTCAAGACCCGCCTGGGCAGCGAGACCTCATCTCTACAATAAATCAAAAAATCAGCTGGGCATAGTAGCGCACGCCTGTAGTTCCAGCTACTTGGAAGGCTGAGGCGGAAGGATCGCCGGAGCCCAGCAGGTCGAGGCTGCGGTGGCTGGGAGCGGCCACTGCACTCTAGTCTGGGTGACCTAGTGAGACTCCAATTAAAAAAAAAAAAGAAAGAAAAAACAGATATGTATTACTGTTGAACTGCAGCAGCATCTACTGTAGCACAATACTGATGTTGAGAATAAAGAAAATGTTATCTTCAAGGTCTAGTATCATAGCAAAAAACATAGGTAAATTAAAGGAGGTGAGCCAAGTTCATGAATTTGTCCAGGAGCAACATTAGTAATTTTGGATGAGGGGATGATCATTGTAACTCCAGAGCAAAGTTCTTTGTGCAAAAAAATTGCAAGACAAAATCTGAGCTAATATTCATAAAGTTATGATACTTGCTGTGCCTTTTATCTCCCTCTCCCCACCTAAGAGAAATTTTCTCAACTCTACTACAGAACATATATACACACACACAAAGCTGATAAACTAGTAGGCAGAATGAAAGAAAGAACTGTCAATTGAGGGACTAAAAAATAAAAAATGAGATAATTTGAGGAATTTTTACAGTGCTATTTCTGCTTCATACTCATAGATTAAAAAACAATATAACTCCCCAAACTTCTATTTTCCATCAAGTTAATAACATGCATTCTCCCAAAATGGTAATTTATAAAATTAAGCATGGTACTCTGTTCGATGTTTATATTTCCAAATGTGAGAAAGAGACTTGACAACTACCTTTAATAACTAAAACTTCAGAAACAGTTCTTAGCAAAATATCATGCCTTCATGACTTCTAAATCATTCTTGAAATGATTTGTCTTTTCAACTGACCTGCAGCAGCATTAATGTAGTAAATATCTTTACTATCCATCTACTCTTGTGCAAAAAGCAGTCCCACTTTTAGCTTCAAAGGAGTGTCACAGATTCATTTCCCCCTCCCAATTCCTTTACTCCCTCCCTTCCCTAGCAACTGGTAACCCCAGAAAGAGAACTCTAAATCTAGAAAGAAGCAGTTGGTCCCTGACTTCATTTGAGTTGCCAAGCCTCTCTAAGGCAGAAGCGCAAGACATATCTCCAGACTAACTTGGCCTGTGTGGGCGTTCAGCTGATTTTCTCCACCACTTCACGAAGGCCATCCTGATTAAATTTCTCCATGGCTTGTACTGAAAATGTGTAAGTACAAAACCTAGTAAAACTGTTTAATTTTGAAGGAAAAAGCAGTTTGAAATGCTTTACTGTGTAACTGACACAGGAATGAGTGGGTTGGAGAAGGTGTAGGAAGGGATCACAGGTAAAATTTTAAGAATATAAACTTAGGCACTAAGAATCCTGTATCTAAGAGAGGCCGCTTTGAAATGGAATTTTGAAATAAAAGTTGCAAACCCCTTGTCTAAGCACTGAGGCTTAAACATGAGGAAATTCTTACTCTGGGGTGTGATATAGGTTGAATGAAAGGAAATTTTAACAAAATTTGGCATGAATGTTGAATCACGCTTCAAAAAGAGGAACTGGAGTGTTTGTTAGCATAACTAACCTTTCTTTGACTTCTATGGAGACAAGTATGTTTCTTCTCATAAGACTTTCAGAACACTCATACCAGAATCTGAATGCCAGGTTTACTGAATCATAGATCCTACAGGGACTTGCAAGAACTGGTATTTTCTATTATATGCCTATTATTAAGCTATCTGAGTCTTCTAGGCTTCCTTGATGCCTTGTGGAAGTTGGGGAATGAGGAATGGAGTAGGGTCACTAGGCAACCATGATAAGCAATCATATAGCCTTGTGCTAAAACCACCTGGGAAATGTTGATAGTCTGAGAAATTATTCGTTTGGCTACATGTGGGGGAGGGAGGCCACTCTTTTTTTTCTGGTATATTTCAGTGAGTTCAGTCAATAACATTTTAGATATTTTCTGGACACTGCATTTCCGTTTTTATTAGCTTTTTGATTTTTGTTTTCGCAAGCCTTGGAGACCATGCCCCTTCATCTATAGTGGTAGCTGTGGACAAAAATGGGAACCGGGAGCTGTGCTGCAACATTCCCCTGCAATGTCCGACTTCCATGCTGAAGAACAATGCAGAGACCTGGGGCCACCCTCACGTCCCGCTGAGACCTCCTGTCAATGGGCTGACCGATCTGGAAAGACAGCAACTGGAGCGTCCCTCTAAGAGAACAGGATCCTACATTCCTGTCAATAGTTCGAGAGCTCTCAGACATCTCTATGTGCCACCACCTGCTGTTGCAGAAGAGTCCCTAGCAACAGTAAAAGTAAATAGCTCTGAGGGGTTGGCAAGTCACAGGCAGAAGGGACAAGATTCTATTAATGTGTCCCAGGAGATCTCTGGCAGCCCTCCTGCACTGATGGTAGGAGGCACATGGGTCAGCAGTGGGAGCACTGAGAGAGCTGGCAATAATGCAAAGCTATATGTGACTTTGCCACAAGGTAAAGGGTTCTTTCCAGCCAGGGGCCCACAAGTAAGAGCCCCCCCACATATCCCCACTCTTAGATCGGGGATAATGATGGAGCTGCCTTCAGGAAACACTAGAATGGCCTGTAAAGGAAGGCTGGCTTGTGTTTCTTTCCCACTTGGGGACCCACGACACCGTGTGGATAATTGGCCAAGGCCTATACCTTTGTCTTCCAGTACCCCAGGTTTACCTTCTTGCTCTACTGCTCATTGTTTCATACCTCCTCGACCTCTGAATTTCAATCCATGTCTTGCTATGCCTATTGCTTTTGCTCCTCCCCTGATATTTGGTCCTCCACTACCTTCTTATTTTACCCATTTCTGTTCTGGGGGAATGCCTGCCCCTGCATCCTCAAACAGAGAGCACAACTGAAGGCAAAAAAGAAGAAAAAATAAACGGGTGGGGGAAGAGGTGAAAGTTACTCATTTTTGCTTTTATATTTGAAGCATCATAGCTTCTCACATTGTTTAGCACTAATGTGGCTTGCATATTTGGAGACTCAATAAAGATTACAATGTTTGAAATATTGTGAATTATTATTTAAATGCCACGCCAGGAGCCTAAATCTTAGATTTCTTTCTACCCTTAAGGTAATTAAAGCAGAAACAAACCTGTCAGTGTTTTCTAAATAGCTTAGTAAAATCCCTTTAGTGTTTTCTATTGAGTTGTTTTGTAGTGTGACTAGAGAGAGGACCAGTTGGATTCTTGTTAGGTTAAGTCTAGGGTGGGGAATTTATACATACCTAAGGTTATTTATAAGGGTTGCTCAGAACCGGGTGGCTGAATTAATATAAGGTCCATAAAGGCAGCCCAAAGTTCAGATAATAGGGGAAAATGTACAAACAATAGAAGAAGCCAGAAGAGACCGAGGTGAGAGTAATAAGAGCCTTCTTAGAACACTGCTTCAAAGTGAACTTGTGTTTTCCTCTCCTCCTTTCACTATTGCTGAGTATATAGTATATTTGTATAAGATTGGCTCATTAAGAGTCCAAAATCAAGGTGGAACATGGCTGATCCCTTCACCCATTGTTCAAACAGTTACTATATGCTCAGAACTTTTAAATGAAAATGAAATATTTTACTCATGTGGACTTATTTTCTCAGATTCTTCTGTGTTGGTACTTCTCATAATTCACTACAGGACCCCATTATGATGATAGTTCTGAGATATTATTTTTGCAATTTCAAGTAACAAAAATACAGGCACAGCATGCAAGATGGAAGGATGAACATTTTGACTGCTGTATGACTTAATTCATTATATAGTAGAGTGCTCTACAACTTAATGTTATTGTATATGAACAACCACTAAATTAGAATTGTCTCTAGAGCAATCCTTCAAATTGCATTTTTCACATTCAAGGCTGATGGTGTAGGCAATATAAACAGTCAGGTCGAGGCTGACAAAAATTACAGATCTAAAAGACACCTTATGAGCAAAACCATTAACGTGTTTTTAGCATCAATAATGGGTCTTTTTTGCTACTCTGGTGAGGACACATGGATTCATCAGGTTTCTTTTTCTCTGTTTATTTTAAAATAGGTCACTCTAAATGTACAGATAGTAGTGCAAGACTTAGTAGAGACATCTGGATAGTGCTTGATAGAGTTTCCTTCACTCTGTGTATGTCCTGAAGTTTGCATGATTCCGTCAATTCACTGTGGTGGTTTGAGCAGAAGTATTCAGCAAATCATTTGACAGCTGCTCACTATGAGGTAGCTTAATCCCAGTGTAGCAAACACTTATTGAATTTTCAGCTTTAATGAACAGAGAAGTTCGGCATGCTTACAGTCATCAAAAATATCTTTTGAGCCAGATGTTAAAAGATATTTTGACAAGAAATCAAGTTGTTGTGTCAATGGCAGTGATGCATCTCTAGAGAGTTGGCAAAAGGTGTGGTAAGTGACAGCAGGACAGAAACCATTTTCCTTTTCAAAGGGAGTTAAGTAGCTCAGATCAACACTGAGAAAGACTTTACTTGCAATTAATTAAAGCAGTCCATGGCAAGTTCACTAGAACAAGAAAGTGACACCAAAACAGTTGACTCATTTTCAACCCTCTGTCCTCTTTCTTAACACCTTCTGTGGATTTTTTTATTTTCTATGTCATTTCTAAACACTGAAAGCCTATTGGAAGCAACAAAGACTACCTATTAGCAAACTGAGGCATTGTACTTATTTTTTTAAACCTCTATGGTGCAGGATAAATATGTTTTCTTTAGTTTAGGAAGAGTTGTGTGCTTATATAACAGGTTTTAGTGGATGTGAGTATCAAAGGATTGAATACTGCTGTTAAATGCAAGTGAAATTCAAATATGCTTGCTTATTCATGGTTTCTGTATGGAAAAGCTGTATTACTTTGTTATCACATATGACCTTTTTCTCACTGAAAGCAAAAAATCTACTATTAAGCAGATGAATTGTCTTAAAATAGTTATTTAAAAATTATTATTGTGGATTATAGACCAATATTAATCCTACACCAGTCTGACATACTATTCATTTTGGAATAGTATTTAACACTCTTGACCATATACTCGTTCTCTTTATTACCCATGGCTTAAATAGCTTCTAAATACAAAAGGAAGTGATAAGCATTGACAAAGTAGCCCTTTCTTCTGACAGTAATGGGAATGGGTTAAGTATTTCTTATTCTAAGTTATAGTCATTGTCACAAGAAGATTCATGCTGTACTGTTTATCATGTATAGTTCTTATTATATTTTTTGTCACAATACAGGACATAATTTTAATGTCCTGTATATTCTCTACATGATAATAATAAACTGTAGAACATTGACCTTTTACACATCCCAAAGTAGGATTCATTAGCCATATGTATTTTCCACTGTTTACAACTTCTGTAGCCTGGGTGGTAGCCTTGGCACACATGAAGCCAATCAAAGTGCAGAATAGTGAAATGAATAAAATTCAAAGTCATGAAAATTTTTAAGTTTCTAGTCTTTCATAAACTAGAATGACATTAAAATTACACTTTGTTTTTCTGAGAATTATTAAAAATACTAAAAATGATCAAATAATTTATTTTCATTGGAGACTTAAGGTTGAGATCAAAGTGTTTTCTCCATCTGTCATAGAAGAAGAGGTTTATTATGTGGTTGTCACTAAATAATGAAGTAACTCATATATAATGAGGAAGAAAGATATCATTTCATAACTATTACATGGTACTATGACAATGACTGTGCATTATCAATTGTTACTGAGGGATGATTTTAGAAAGCCCTGACAAAGATCTATGTAAAATAACCCCATTTCAAAATCAGTGGGTCAACGAAGGAGACAAAAGAAGTTCAAGACAGGTTAAAAAAAATCTGTCATATCATACGCTTGTTCTATAGTTATCACAAAACCTTGCATGACTTTTTTATAACGAACTGGGTTGAGTGATATTCCCATAGAAAAAACTGAAGTGATAAGACTAAACTAAGTGAAAGATCTCTTCTAGTTCTCTATGATGATATTATTATTTTGTCTAATAATAATGAAAATGCATATCATTTGCCAAACCAGGTCTAGATTTGAAAACTAAGATAAATGTTGTTTCATCATGCCCTTTTCTTTAAAAAGGTGCTCTTGCTATACAATGTTTAAATATATGTACTTTCTCACTCACATTTGGGGACTTTACTGTCACTCAAAAAATTTCCTATCTACATTTGTCAAGGAAACATTTTGTAGAACTTCTTTTTATGAAAGTGACTTGACTACTGCTTTTTGGAAATAGATCAGTATCTCATATTACATAATGGAGGTGAACTATTTTTCTCAACTCTGAAAATCCCTTTCCCCACGTAAAATACAACAATAAAGCCCCACACATACATTAATCCCATAATAAAGGACTTTATCTAATGGAGTTTGACCATATAATTTATTGGGAAATATACATTTATTACTATCTTTATCAGATGTTGTGATTTTAAAAGCTGTGATTCAGAGGCCAAGCAACACAGGGAATATGGGAGTTTATGGATAGTGTATGTGAACGTGAGAAAGAGAAAAACAGATGGAGAAATATAGACGATTAAAAATAGAGAGGGGCAGGGACACTGTCAGTTGAGAAGAGATGAAACACTTTAGAACAGGAAGCAGCTGCAAATTGAAACTACTATGGGAAAAATGAGAAATTTGGATGTGGGTAAATATAATTCAGAAAAGATAGAGCAAGAAAGTTTGAAAAAGAAGTAGTGTTACATACTAGGTGCTTTATGACAGGAAGGACTGTGTGTAGGAGCCACACATTTGAGGGGGTGGGGATGAGGTGATTAAATAAACACTATCCAGCTTTCCTAAAATGAATCAATCTTCACTGCTTCATTCCTTCCTATAAATATCATCTGTGCTTAGATAGCAGCCAATGTCATATTCCTTATATAAAACTGGAAGCACTTTCTTGTTTAGGTTTCATTAATACTCCAAACTGGCCTTGACAAGCAAACACATCATCATCAAAGTTAACTGCGTTAGTGAGGTGGGTATACAATCAAATGGGCTCAACAAGAACATTTCCTTACGTTCTCAAATATATTAACACTCAACTTTGCTTCTAATTTAAACTTCAATATTTTTTTCCACGTGAGGTACACTGATAATTCTCTAATTTTGTCTTTTATTCCCTCCCATGAAATCGAAATTTTCTGAGGTAGAATTGCTGACTTTATTTAAGTATACTTAATACAGAAACCAAGTACTTGATTACTTTCCCGAGTGAAATGTTTACACCTCCTTTAGGAAAGTAGGAGTTTATTAAGAAGACAGAAAAGCTCCTGCAGCAGGAGGGGACCCACAAGAGGGTAGCCGTATTTTATGGATTTTAGAAAACCTATGAGATAACCTAAACAGAATTTCAGTAAAACCATGGACAATTCCATATTTACAAAATGACTCGAATTTTTTTTTAATCTCTTCAGAGTATATACAAGTTGCTATTGCTTCAGTGCTAAACATTTTCACAAGCCAATTGCAATCTATATGCATCCCAAAATGTTTAAGTTTATAGTTAGTTAAAACTGCCAACCTCACCAATAGAATGGACTCATGGACATATCACTTCAAAACACTGTAAAAGTTCATTTATTCCTTACTCATTCTATAAGAAGTGAAGTTATATAAGGAAAGTTGCAATTCTGATGCCGAAAAATCACTCTCTATACTTAACTTGACCTCATTATTCTTTTAACATGAACAGCAATTAAGACTTCAATGGACAATCAATTCTTGATTGAAAAATTGGTAATAGGTTATTCACTTTTGGCCTTAGACTCTTCTAGATAAAACAAACAAGCAAACATCACAAGAGTATAAAACACAAACTCCATGGGATTGAAAATTAGTTATCTAATGTGCATTTATTGAAAGTATTTACAAGAAGAGCTCTATATAAGGCATTATACAAAGAGAAACCAAGTAAGCAATTGTGGAAGTGACTGATTACTAAGAAAAAATTAATTTTTCATCTGTGACAGAAGGTATACTCTTTATGGTACAGTGGTTTTCATATGCTCATGAGTCTTTATTTAGAATGTCCATCTCTTCTGTTAGTCTTATAGATCCTCAATCTACAGATGGAAAAATGGAGACTTGAAAGACTTAGTGATCTGACCAAATCCGAAATACTACTATGGTATTTGTGGTATTTTCTCAATGCATCATCTTTCAAAATGCATTTTAAATGTAATAGTTGTAAATGTAAATAATAAAAGAAAAATCTCCATAAATACTAGTAGACAATATATATGAAATAGGTGAATACTTATATAATATTTATCTTTCTTTTTATGTTAATAAAATCAGAAGCTATATTAGAACATGCTAAAGTATTAAAATTGTCAAAAACAAAATTAAAAAGCAGATGATAAATTTGAGACAAATTTGCAATGAATCTAGAAAAATGTTTAAATATTTTTAATATATAAATAATTGATACTGAGTCAATAAAAAGTTGCATATCCCTATGGAAAAATTAATAAATTACATAAATGGTAATTTGCAAAATAAAAAAATACAAATATAAAATAACCAACTTATAAATGCAAATTAAAATACATAATGTCATTTCGAATCTATCACAATGGAAGGTTTTTTTTAACATAATGATATTTACTGTCAGACAAGATTTGGGCAAATTGATGTTCACATAAGCTATCCAATGGGGCATAAGCAGCAGAATATTTATAGAGAGCAACTTTCATCATAAAACAAATATCTAAAAATTATAGTTTCCTTTTTGATCCCAAAATCCCATTTGTTAGAGTTTTGCCTGGGGATATAATGAATATGGATCAAGATTTAGCTACAATATGTTAATTTTAGATTATAATATATTTTTTATAACAGCAAAAAGTTAGAAGTAAACTAAATATTTGAAACAGAAAAATGTCTAATTAAAATTGTGGCACATTTTAATGATACCATTAAATGTCACCAGAAAAACAGCAGACAACTAAAATTTTTTATATGAAATTTATTTCATATGTATTTAAGTGAAATAAAAGGTTTTAAAAGAGTTTGCAAGTTTGCTTCAATTTTCTGCTTTTGCTTATCTATTTTTAAAAAATTTTTATAATAAACACTTTTACTTTTGTAGTTGAAATTCCGAGTTGTGATAAAAAGGAAATAATAAATTTTTTAAAATATATCTTTTTCTGCTTTGCATTTTAATAATTTGAAATAGAAACATTATATGACATCATGGAAAACAGAATGTTATAGATATTTTGTACCTACAATGATAAATAAATGATCATCCAGAGAGAAATACTGGGCAAACAAATTAAATGTGATCAGAGTAGTTGCAAAAGTCTACATCAAGGAATTTAATTAAGACAAACTCAGAATCACCATGCCATTGCAACATTTTATTTCTTGATCTGTGATGAAATCAGGCCCTGTATTAATGATGTCAGTCAAGAACTGATATCTGGTTTTACATTTTTTTTCACAAGGCATTGAGCATCTTTGGATTAGATCTTGCCAGGACAGGCTAAGAACAAGGAGGTCTTACAAAAAGTGCAGTCTGACTTATACTACAGGTTCAGGCAAGCAAGGGGTCAAATTTAGATGGTCAGCTGAAGAAGCATGGCATAGCTGTTTTAAAACCCTTTCATACATCCATGCTTTTTAACTTCTAAGTTCTCGATTTTTCACCAAACTATAATAATCTTAATTTTAATTCTTGCAGTCTGGACCAGCACATGCTAATTGCAGCCAGAAAAATGTCAGAGATGTGGAGGTGAATCATGTTTCTAATCTAGGCAGGGTCAGAGATTCTAGGATTATCACAATTTTTGGCTCAGTATCTTTCCCCTCTGCATTGTTTCCTGTTGAATCTAAGAAATTTAAAAATAGAAGGTTGAGACAAGCATGATGACCTAAGGATTTTAAAACTACGTACAACTTAATCTGGACTGCAGAGCACTGACATAAGTTGTTTTCTGTAGCTCATTATGATACCTACATTTAAAAATGATTCTTCTCAGCAAAATCACGAAGCATGTCGTTGTATTTTGTGCCCTGCAAAGGATATCTAGTCAAATAAGTACAAGTAGCCAGGCTTGGTGACTCAGTCTGCAATCCCGCGCCTTTGGGAGGCTGAAGTGAGTGGATTGCCTGAGCCCGCGGGTTCGAGACCCGCCTGGGCAGCGAGAACTCATCTCTACAATAAATCAAAAAATCAGCCGGGCGTGGTAGCGCATGCCCGTAATTCCGGCTACTTGGAAGGCTGAGGAGGAAGGATTGCCAGAGCCCAGCAGGTCGAGGCTGCGGTGGCCGGGAGTGGCCACTGCACTCCAGTCTGGGCGACAGAGTGAGACTTCAACGCAAAAATAATAATAATAATAATAATAATAATAATAATAATAATAATAATAAGTACAAGTGAGAATTCAAATTCAGCTTGAACTCTGCTTGCTAAGCAGTATACCTGAGGGAGGGCAACCTTTTCTAATTTGTCTGCTCAGAGTGAGTGCCTTTTTCTAATTTGTCTACAGAAGTTGTAGATACTAGTTGCAGTCCAGGTTAATAACAAACCAAACACTTTCATAGACGATAAGACTGGAAAATAGTTAAAAGTATAATCCTAATTTAAAGAAACCACATTTTCAATGTTGATAGAATTAAAAAATAATTGCCATTCAACATGCCTAGCAAATGATCAAAGACCTGCTGGCTCTCAACTGTAAATTACCTGCTAAAAAGCTACCACTAGACAGGGAAAATGGATTCACATGAAAGAGAAAATTGAAAATAAAATTAACAAGAGGTTGTTGCTTTAATGATATTTCTACAAAGAAAAAAATCCCATGAAGCATCTCTCCTGCACCTGCATAACAAACATTTATAATGGGAATAATATAAAAACATAGACAAAACCCTGAAACCCAAACACTAGGGTAACATTTCAAACATATTTTGGAAAGTTATTGCTATGACTTATACAATTAAAAGGTTAAAATTAACAATGCTGAAATTCACAGCAAACATAGAATATAATAAACTTTCAGATATAAACTAAGCATAGTACAGTGTGAAACCTACCCTTTAAAGTATATGTTGAATACTGGCATAAGTATATTAATGAGGCGCTTTGCATGAGCAAAATAATTTTGCTCCCCGAATACACTTAATATTCATTGGGTTTTATTCTGTACTTATTTTCTATTTGTTTTCTTTAAGGGTGAAATTGTACTGGGGTCCTTAAATGAAAATTCATCATGCAACTCAGCTGTATTCACATTTCTAGTGAAGAAGCTTATTTAACAATTTCTTAGAAGATGTCTCTTGGGCTTAGCTTTATGCAGGAAATGATGTATAATTAGCACTTTTATGTAGAATTAACAAACAATCTTGTTAGTTCATTACTTTTTAATATTTGCATCAGTCTTCTAAAGCAGATTAAGAGCAACTGTAATTTCCATATGCAAGATTTGGTAACTATAAAACTCAGAAAGTGTTCACTTTAATCAAGTACTGTATCTTCAATTTCTTTTCGTCCCACATTTTATTCTACCCAGAAGCTCAACATAGAGATCTTGAAAATTTTTATTTTAACTTTGTGGATATTTTAATTTGCTCTCTCCACACTAATAAAACAAACCAAAATCAATCAATATTTTGTCTTATCACTAATTGTCATGGCAAAAAAATATCCATGATGTGTTATATTTTCAAAGATAATGGAAGAATGTTACAAATAAAATGCTTTAAAGTTAAATTTGGTTTATTTGCAAGTTTTGGCTTTGAGGATGCTATGGTAAAACATAATAATTACCACTATGGGAATAACTGTATAAACAACACTTAGATATTGCATTTTAAAAATTTCTTAATTTTCCCTAGACAGAACTGCAAATTACATACTACTTAAATTGGATTTCCTACAAATACATACTTGCTGCATATTACAGGCACTTTCAATTTGTTTTAGATATATTAGATGAATCTGGGAATATGCATGTTTGCCTTTAAAGAATAGACGATAGACTACTGTGACTAGATGTTTGTGAAAAGGATTCATTGGCACCACTCAAAAGGCACATAGTAGTAAGTTGGATAAAAAAACATGATCCATCCTTCTGCTGACTTCAGGAAACCCTTCTCACTGTAAAGGATACCCACAGGTTCAAGGTTAAGGGTTGAAGAAAGATCATTCATTCAAACAGAAACAAAAAAGAACAAGAGTGGTTAGTCATATATCAGCTAAAACAAACTTTAAACCAATAAAAGTAAAAAAAAAAGTAAAGGGCACTACATAGTGATAAAGGACTCACTTTATTAGCAATAAATATGCATCTTGAATGTACACACATCCAACATGGAAGTACTGAGATTTATCAAATAATTGCCTATTAATCTAAGAGGGACATAGATAACCATACAATAATAGTTGGAGGCTTCAATACCTGGTTATCAGCTTTAGACAGATCATCAAAGCAGAAGAAAAAAAAATAGAAAAAAAAGAAATCCAGAACCTAAACTTGACATTGGACCTATTAGATCTAGTAGGAATCTACAGGGCACTCCATGCAAGAACCACAAAAAATACATTCTCCTCATCAGTACATGGAACATACTCTAAGATATACCACATGTTTGGTCATAAATCAAGCATGAACAAATTTCAAAAAGTTGAAGTCATACCAAACATCAGACCCTACAGCAGGAATAAAAATAAATATTATCACCAGCAGAAACCCTAAAAAACAAACAAATACATGGAAATTAAACAACAAGCATCTGAATAACTTTTGGATTAACACAGAAATCAAGACAGAAATAAAGAGATTCATAAAAGAAATGAAAACAAAGGCATAACATACTAAAGCCTCTAGAATACCATGAAAACAATGATGAGAGGAAAGTTTACAACATTACATGCACACATCAAGAAAATAGAGACATATCAAGAAAATAGAGACCTATCAAGTAAATACTCTAACACTGCACCTAAGGGAACTGAAAAGACAAGAACGATTCAATCCCAAAACTAGTAGAAGGATAAAAATTATCAAAATAAATTAATAAAAATAGAGACCAGAAATACCATACAAAGGATCAATGGGCTGAAAAACTTGTTGTTTGAAAGGATATATAAGATGGATAAAAACGTGACCAGATTTAAAAGAGAGGGAGAGACAAAGAGAGAGAGAGAGAGATAATTCAAATAAACACAGTCATAAACAAAAAAGTGATGTCACAACCAACCCTAAAGAAATATGAAAGATTATCAGAGATTATTATGAACAACTGTATTCACGTAAACCAAAAAATCTAGAAGAAATAGATATATTTCTGAAAACATACAACCTCCCAAAATTGAAACAGGAATAAACTGAAACCATAAACAGATCAATAACAAGCCAATTAAATGATTCAGTAATAAGAAAGTTCCCTGCCAAAAAAAGAGCCCTGGACCAGATGGTCTCTCAGCTTAATTCTACCAGATGCACAAGCAAAAACTGAAACAAATCCTACTGAAAGTATTCCAAGCAATTGAGAAGGAAAGACTTCTCTTTAACTCATTCTATGAAGTAATATCATCTTGATACTAAAAAATGGCAAAAAACCAACAAAGAAAGAAAACTACTGGCCAATTTCCTTGAAGAACACACAAAAATTCTCAATAAGACTAACAAACAGAAACCAACGACACATTACAAGATTCATTTATCATGACCAGGTGGTCGTCATTCCTAGGATATAAGGCTAGTTCAACATATGCAAATAAATAAATGTAATCCACCATATAAATATATGTAAAACCAAGAACCACTTGATTATCTCAATAGACACAGAAAAAGCATTTGATAAAGTCCAACATCTCTTCTTGATAAAAATCCTCAAATTCTTAGTAATTGAAGGAACATTCCTCAAAAGAATAAGAGTCATCTATAACTAACTAGCTGGCAACATAAAAATTAATGGGCAGAATCTGGAAACATTCTCCCTAAGAACAGGAACAGAACAAGGCTGTCCACTCTTACCAATTTTATTTAGCATAGTACTGGAAGTCCTAGCCAGAGCAGTCAGGCAGGAGAAAAGAATGAGAGATATCCAAATAGGCAAAGAGGAAGCAAAAGTGTTCCTTTTCACAGATGAAATGATTCTATGCCTAGAAAATCCTAAAGATTCTGCCAAAAATTTCCTAACACAGATAAATGACTTCAGTAAACTCTCAGGATAAAAATCAATGCACAAAAACCAGTTGCATTTATATACATTAACAAGCCGGCTAAGATCCAAATAAAAAACACAATCCCTTTCACAATACACACATGCACAATACTTTGGTATTCATCTAGCCAAAGAAGTGAAAAAGTTTTACAATGAGAACTGAAAAACTTCACTCAAAGAAAACAAAGGCTACTCAAATGGAAAAACATCCTATGCTCATAAATGGAAGAATCAATATCAACAAGATGTCCATTATACCCAAAGCAGTCAATAGATTCAAAATAATCTCTATCAAATTACCAGCAACATTTTTCACAGACTAAGACAGTACTAAAATTCATATGGAAGCTAAAATGATCCCAACTAGCTAAAGCAATACTCAGCAAATAAAACAGTTGGTGACATCACATTTCTTGACTTCAAACTTTCCTACAAGGCCCCAGTAACCAAAACAGCATGGTACTGGTACAAAAATAGAAAAATAGACCAATGAAACAGGATAGATAACCCGGAAATAAAATCACATACCTTCAACTAACTCATCTTTGACAAAGCTGTCAATAGCAAACATTGAGGAAAGGAAACCCTATTTTTCAGATCGTACTGGGAAAACTGGCTAACCACGTGCTGAAAAATGAAGCATGACATTTACGTATCACCATATGCAAAAATTAATTCAAATGGATCAAGAACTTAAAAGTTAAATATCAAATTATAAGAACTTCAAAAGAAAACCTAGGGAACAAGCCCTGGACATCAGCCAAGCAATGAAGTCATGACCAAGTCCTCAAAAACAAATGTAGTTAAAATTAAAATTGTCATGGGGACTTTATCACGCTAAAAAGCTTCCACACAGCAAAAGAAACCATAAAAAGAGTAAAGACACAACCCACGGAATGGAAAAAAATTGCAGACTATGCTTATGACAAAGACCTAAAATCTAGGATCTATAAGTGACTTAAATGAATTGACAGGAATAAAGCAAAGGACATGGGCAGAGGACATGGATGGACAACTTCTCAAATAAAGTTATATAAGCAGCAATAAACATATTTAAAATGTTCAGCATTATTAATCATTAGAGAAATGCAAGTCAATACTACAATGAGACACTATCTCATATCAGTCAGGATGGCCATTATTAAAAAGTCAAAAAACAACAGGTGTTGATGAGACTACAGATAAAAGGGAACACTTATACACTGTTTGTGGAAACGCAAGCTAGTTCAAACTTTGTGGAAAGTAGTTTGGAGATTTATCATATAACTAAAAATAGAGCTACTATTGGATCTGGCTATGCCACTTCTGGGAATATGCCCAAAGGAGCATAAGAAATTTATCTGCAACCTTGTATTTATTACAGAATGATACACAATAACAAAATCATGGAAACAACCCAGATGTCCATAGAAGACGGACTAAAAACAAAAATGTGGTACATATACAGTATGGAATACTAAGCAACCACAAAGAAGAAGAAAATCATGTAATTGGCAGCAACATAGACATAGTTGGAGACCAATATTCCAAGTGAATTATCACAGAAATACAATACTGAATACTGTACGTTGTCACTCACAAGTGGGCACTAAGCAGTGGGCACACATGGGCACAAGGATGGGAACAACAGGCACTAGGCACTGCTAAAGGAGGAAGGAAGTGTTGTTTGGGTGACTCATGCATGTAATCCCAGCACTTTGGTAGGTTGAGAGCAGAGGATTGCTTTATCCCAAGAGTTCAAGACCAGCCTGGGCAACAAGTGAGAACCTGTCTTAATAATAATAATCATAATCATAATCATAATAAGTCAGCCATAGTAGTGTGTGCCTGTAATCCGACTACTCGGGAGGCTGGGGAAAAAGAATCGTCTGAGCCCAGGAGGTAAAGGCTGCAGTGAGCAGTTTTTGTGCCATTGCACTCCAGCCTGGGCAACAGAGTAAGATCTCAACTAAAAAAATAAAGGGGAGGGAGGGAGTGGGGATAAGGGATACAAAACCAACCATTGAATATCATGCCCACTATTGGGGGAGGCCTGTCAGAAGCCCAAATCTTGCCTTCACGCAATATGCTTATTTTACAAATTCTCACATGTACACTATGATTCTAATATTTTTTAAAAAGGGCTGAGCATGGTGGTTCAACTTGTAATTCTATCATTTTGGGAGGATGAAGTGAGAGTCTAGGGGTTCAAGACAAGCCTGGGAAACTTGGTAAGACCTCCTCTTTACAAGAAATCACAAAAACTAGCCAGGTGTGGTGGCATGCATCTGTTGTTCCAACTACTGAGGAAAAAGGATTGCCTAAGTCCAGCAGATCAAGGTTGAGGTGGTCGTGAGCGCGACTCTGCACTCCAGCCTGGGCAGTAAAGAGTGAGACTCCAACTCAAAAAAGAAAAAAAGAACCCATTGGGAACCATGTTCATTGGGTGGGGGATGAGGTGGTGTGCTTGTCAGAAGCCTCAAGTTAAGTTAAGGTATGAAGTTTTAAACACATTGTTGAAAACTATTGATAATAGGAAATAGGGAAATGATTTGTTTTATTTTATTTTATTTTATTGAGTTGGTGTCTCACTCTGTCACCCAGACTGGAGTGCAGTGGCTGCTCCAGGCCACCGCAGCTTCGACCTGCTGGGCTCCGGTGATCCTTCCTCCTCAACCTTCCAAGTAGCTGGAACTACAGGCCCTCACTACCACGTCTGGCTAATATTTTGATTTACTGTAGAGATGAGGTCTCGCCAAGTTGCCCAGGTGGGTCTCGAACCCGCGGGCTCAGGCAATCCACTCACCTCAGGCTCCCAAAGTGCGGGATTACAGCCTGAGCCACCGAGCCTGGCCTGGAACTGATTTAATGCAGGCCTTAAAGCATTCCACTGGAGACCTTCCTCAATTAGTGTTATGAGTTTCTGGCCATTTAGTCAGTTATGAATGCACTCAATTACACAATAAGCTATTTTCCTATTTTCCTCTGAAGTGTGTCATAATATATCTTGTTCAAAGATGTAGTATTTATACTATGAGTATGGCATTTCCCTTTTAAACAGATCACACAAATTTTCACTCAGAATAACGATATTATATAAAAAAGAAGCAAAAGCCTTTACTTGTCTATAATTATCTCCTTAAGCTATGTAGATGCCCAAGTATTATAGAGGAGAGGAAACTGCACTATTAAATTAATAAATTGCAATATTAATTGAAAAGATCTTGTGTGAGCAGAAAATAGGCATAAATATAAAAGATTAGGCACTTATATAGTTCAAATAACTTATGTTGCATTTGAGGAAAGTACTTTTTCACGCACGTTTAAAAACTTGAGCTTTCTAACTCACATCCCAGAGTTTTTTACCGTAGGATAACTTCAGAGAAAAAAAATCAAAAGGGATCCTACGCTACCTATGCAGACACCTATCCACCACTGAAACTAGATACTAAAGAAGATAGAATATTATAAGAAAATGCACAAGCCTTCAAAATGTTTACAATACAGTGCTATTATAACATAGTAGAAAGCAGTGATAATGCTATCCCTAGAAATAGGACTAAAATGTATATTAATAGTTTTTGGATGTAAAATAAATTTTTATGTTGGGGAAAGTTGCAGGTTTTAAAGTCACACACCTGAATCTGCATAGTAATAAGTCAACTTAAGTGTGGGCAACTAGATGGTGTGTAAACAGGCTGAATTCATCAGGCTATGCCCTTTAGAATTTAGAGTAGGACATTCTAAATAATATTTTATACAGAAAAGAATATTTTATACAGATTAAACGAGAGTGAGAGAATACCAGGATTAAGATGAAGTGTACACTTTTTTACCTCAAGTTCTTTTTACAAGTCTTTGTTTTCTTCTATAGCTTTAGTAAGCAAAAGTATGATGCAAAAACTGTCTTCTTCTCTGCTCATGCTTCTGTAAATATTCATACTTCCAATTCTATCAATTAATAAAGGTAACAAACAATGTGATCACCTACTCAAAAGACATGGTGAAAAGTTGAAGTGACAAATGAAACAAATACTTTCCCAAATAAATATTGTCTTCAGAAACAGAAAGCTTCATAAATTTGTTTCTTCAGTGAATGATCCTATCCACTGCGTCAATCCAGTTTCTGCTATTTTCTTTCCTTTGTATTTTTTTTTATTTCTTGCAATTTAAACTTTTCTAGTTTTTCGTTGAGCAATACATTAATTATTTATATTTGCCTAGGATAGCTGGTTTCCTGGATGTATAGAAGTTTTGTTGTAATTTCCTAGAAATGCTACCAGCCTCTACATTGCCCGAAGGGCTGTATCAGAGCATATAACCATTGCTAACCAGGGACTGTGAATTTCCTACATTTTATCAGTAGTTGATCAATTCATCCCAGAATTTTTTAGAATCCTGTGTATTTGAAAGACTGGAGATTTCAACCAATTGAGTCTCAAAATTACCAGAATTCAGAGTTTCCCAATCTTTAATAACCATCAACTAAAGATCCACTAGGATAAGAAATAGAGGATTTATGAAAGGTAAGCCAACAAGACCAAGGAGATTAGCTGCTTTTTTCTTTGAAGGGGATTTTAAAGTTGAAAAGTCATTGCAATTAGAATTATTAATGCTATGTTCAGAAACACTTGTTTTTATTAATTCATTGGGAGGGACTTCACACAAATATTAGAACTAACTATATGAAATTGACTCAATCATTTTATGGACAAAAATGGCAATTCCATAAGACTGAACAGAATAGGCTTTTTAAAAAATTTATGTTTTATTTTTGGAACTGAGATACAATTCATATACCATAATATTAACCCTTTTAACCTGAATGATCCAGTGGTTCATAATATATTCATAATATATTGTGCAACCATCGTTACTATGTAATTCCATAACATTTTTATTGTCCGCAAAAGAAAATTCATACCTATTGGCATCCCTACCTTCATTAATGTTTGCATTTATTTATAAAAAGATCTTAAGTACAATGCAAGCAAAGGGAGAAAAAGTAGAAATAATTACAATACATAGAAGCATAAGGTGAATGTCAGATAATCAGACATTGCTATAAGAGGTAACTATGATAAACCAATATTTCCTATTTTGAGTCTCAATTAAAACAATCTGAAGTATCACTGATCTAAAATAAGAAGATTGACACTTGGAGAAAGTGATTAGTTGAAAATTTTATAGCCAAGTTAGTGGCAGAACTGGTATTAAAATTCTTACTGATTCGTTGCTCATAATTCTTTCCCATATGCCATTATTTGACATTTCACATCTTGTGAAATATGCAAAAAAGAGGCATGAATGCATTCTATTAAATTAAAATAGCACTTCATTAAAATATTTATTTTTACTTTTTGTTCTTTTTAATTTTAATCTGCTATATAATATTATATTTTACTTCAGTGTATTTCAATTTATATTTGTATAGTTTCCATGATAGAATTCATTATTGATCTATTTTGAGATTGGGCTGTGTTTGGGATAGAAATAATTGTCAATCAATATTGAGTCATTCATTTGGTTCCTCTTGAATTTACTCCTTTCTTTTTGCTTTACTTCTTTTTTCTAGAAGCTAGAAGACTGGCTTGCTTTTGCAATTCTAGTTCCTAGGTCTTTAATACAATTAATGAAAGAAATACAGACATGCTCTTGAATCACAGGCTAAATGCAAATGTGTATTTTTTTAACAGCCAGTTGCACCATTTTTTTCCTCTATTTTATTCTGGACAAAATATTGTCACTTTAAAAAAAAATCACATATCAAAATGTAAACAAAATAATTTCATTGCAACACTTATGCCTTTTTCTTCTGAGAAAAACTTAAGAATATGATTTTCCTGTCTTTGTTTTTTGTCGTTTACTTTCCATGAATTTGGTCGGTCTCCTTTTCTCTTTGTTTTTGAATCACACACACAATTTTTGTAAATGTAATTTGAGCTGAAGTATTTAGTATGAGTTTTTAACATGCAGCTTAAATATCTTTTGTCTTTCTCCCCTAAGTATATGAAGGTTTGGGCTTTCATGGGTTTATTTCGTCCTATTTGTGTGTGTGTGTGTGTGTGTGTGTGTGTGTGTGTGTGTGTGTGTGTGTATGAAATGCTACAGGAAAATTAAACCACTCTGATATCTTTTTCCAAAATGGTTAAAACAGTATACAAAGACAAAATTAAAAGGGAGGATTAAAAGTCGGAACTCAACAGGAAAATGCTAAAACTAGAGTGCTAGATATTTGCTGTGGTTGCCTAAAAATGTTTATAAGCTTCTCAACCTAGAACGTTATCCACATTGCTGTGTTCATAAAGTAATAAGCCATAGCTGATATCCAACTATTGTGTATCAGTAATGTGCAGAGGCTGTTCATAGTTGTTCTCCATTCTGATTGGTTTATGACCCATATCAGACCTATTATTAAATATTTTGACACTTAATTTTGATGCTGACTGTTTAGGAGATGTAATACTATTTTTTGAACTACAGGTAGTTAACAATGTCTCCTCTATAAATAGAGTGCCCAGTAGTATAAAATAGCAACACAATATTAGCAGCAAAAATGGTAATAGCTATCTCTCCTAGGTAGTATTTACTATCAACTAGGCACTGGTCTAGGTACTTTACATGTATTAAATCACTTAATTCTTGCAAAATCACTTTGAGAAAGAATCGACTATTCTAATGAAAAAACTAAGGAAGAATTAAAAAAACGTAACCAATGTCACACAACCTAAAAGTGTTACAGCCAGTTTCCTAAAGTGTGAGTCTATCTCAATTCAGTTCACTAAACTACTACATTATAGTAAAGTCATGAATATTTAATAAAATAGTCTTTATATCAAATTTCATAGAAATATTTCTTTTTCTTTTTTTTTTTTTTTTTTGAGTTGGAGTCTCACTCTGTCACCCAGACTGGAGTGCAGTGGCCGCTCCCGGTCACCGCAGCCTCAAACTGCTGGGCTCCGGCGATCCTTCCACCTCGGCCTTCCAAGTAGCTGGAACTACAGGTGCGCGCTACCACACCCGGCTAATTTTTTAAATTATTGTAGAGATGAGATCTCACCAAGTTGCCCAGGCGGGTCTGGAACCCGCGAGCTCAGGCAATCCACTCACCTCAGCCTCCCAAAGGCACGGGATTACAGGCTGAGCCACCGAGCCCGGCTATAGAAATATTTCTTTTTTTATATATATAATCAATATTTTTTATTATGATGTTGTGGGGTACAGTTAAGGGTTAGGTATACAAATGTGTTTCATTCAGGCACCCTACTGATAAGAGGTGCTTCCCCATCCCCAGACAGATATTTGCTACTGTTAATTCCATCTCCCCCCTCATAGTTTCCCACTACTGTCAGTCATTTTCTTATAGTATTCGGTTGGATGTTCAACTTCCATTATATGAGTGAGAACAAGTGATACTCAGATCTTTGTTTCTGTGAGAGGTCACTTAGTATTATAGACTCTAGTTCCATCCAGGATGCTGCAAAATTCATGATTTTGTTCTTGTTTATGGCTGCATAGTATTCCATCTTGTATATGTACCACGTTTATTAAATCCAGTCCTCTTTTGATGGGCAGCATGGTTGCTTACAGGTTCTTGCTATTGTGAACAATGCTGTGATAAACATACGTGTGCAGGTATCTTTTTTATAGAGTGATTTGAGTTCTTCTGGATATATTCCCAGTAGGGGGATTGCGGGGTCATAAGGGAGGTTGATATTTAAACATAAGGGAGGTTGATATTTAAAGCTTTTAGGAATCACCACACTGCTTTCCACAGAGGTTGCACTAGTTTACACTCCCACCAACAGTGTAGAAGTGTTTCCTTTTCACCACACCCTCTCCAGTTATTTTCTGAGTTGTTGATAATGGTCATTCTGGTTGGAGTTAGGTGGTATCTCAGTGTGGTTTTGATATGCATCTCCCTGATGATTAGTGAGGTTGAACATTTTTTCATGTGTATGTTGGATGCTCAGATGTCTTTCTTTGTGAAGTGTCTGTTCATATCTTTTGCCCATTTTATAATGGGGTTGTTTGTTTATTTCTTTTCAGTGCATTTGAGTTCCTTGTAGATCAAAGATGTTAAGTCTTTGTCAGACCTAGTGTTGGCAAATACATCTTCCCAGTCTGTAGGCTGTCTCCCTGCTCTCTTGATGGTTTCTTTGACTTTGCAGAACCTTGTCAGTTTAATAAGGTTCCACTTGTGTATCCTCTCTCTTATGAGCTGTGGGTTTTGGATTTTGTTCAGGAATTGGATGCCAGTTCCAATTTCCATGAGGGTACATCCTTCATTTTCTAAGGTTCTTATGGTTTGAGGTTT